>NW_027495067.1:0-187640 GCF_021521415.1 Bidens hawaiensis | reverse complement strand
TAGACACCCTTAGTATCCTTTTCTCATTCTTATTTTATTTCATGGTGACTTGTGTTTAGAAAAGAAAGCAAACGATTTAGGCTTCTTGAGAAACACAAGGACTGTGTTTTTTGAGCAAAGGGCTTCCATAAAAAGGAAGATTACTTTCAAGTTAAAGTTTTTAGGTAATACACATTCATTTAATATTGGATTTTTCTAAAAACAAAAACTATGAACCTAAATTTATTAACAAAATATCAAAGAAAAGGCAGCACCCAGGAATTCAGATGAGTACTTATATTCGAAACTGGGCGAATTGGGCCACAACCAGTTTGGTTAACCTTCTAAGTGCGTGCATCTTTTTGTCCAAGTTTTTGAACATTTTTATATATAATTGCTGCATTAGTAGAACGATTGCTCTGTAGAACTACAGGCTATTTAGCCTTCTTTGTTAATGCTCTCAACGCTAAGTTTTAAGTAACAGGTTGCAAGAAAAGTGTTAGTTATGAGCATCATAAGGAAATTCATTTAAACGGAACTAAGAAACAATACGTTATATGAATACTATTTGGTTTTCTTATATAAATAATGGTTTACAAATTGCACATTTAGTATACACAAATTGAAGTTTTTACCTGCATATTAACACATGTTTTACAATTAACGTTTACAACCTGTGTGTCACACGGGTAAATATCCACTATTGTTTTGTTATCATTGTGTATTCAAATTATTTGTTTATCATTTTGTAGGAATTCAGACAGATCAAAGGAAACATTAGTGCAATGATATCAGTGAGTACAAGGTCTAATTGCATAATTAATTTTAGTCTCAACTTTTCTTGCTTCACTGTTATGTTTTTGTTAAACTACTTGAATTTAATTTCACATGTTTATATGATCATGCTTTCTAATTGCAGACTTATTATAGATGGGTTATTGTCATATCTAATCGGGATTTAGGCCAACATGCATGGTTGTCTAAAGGAAGCTATATTTTGTTTTATGATCTTCCGGCCAACAAAGAAATTGGAGGGCTTCACATGTTATCAACGGCTGACATTAATGTTACACAGTACATCGCAGATAGGTATGGTGTAACACTTTAGGAGTGGCAAGCGTTATGAAGAAGACCACTTGATTCTAAACCCTATATTGTGGTTATATTCACGTTTATGATCTAAAAATCCTTTGAATGTTAAAATTTTTTATGTGGTGATGTTTTCTTTTCTCAACAGCCATGGGAGAGTAAGGTCAATTGATCTACATCTTTAGGTAGAATATGCTCTCAAGAGGCAGGAAGCTCAGTCACAAAATAAGCTTGAAGATTTGGAAGTGAGTTTTAATTTTGTATAGTAATACACGCTAAAAATCACCTTTACATAAACAAACTTTCTACTATAAAATGTTTAAGGGGAGACGAAATAGAAAAAAAAAAGCACAACAACAATTCTTTCTTACTTGTAAAATTTAGCTTAACAAGGGTATATATGTATTTTTTGTAGGTTTGTTCATGGAGTTTCAACAAAAAGTTATAGCTTTTGGATCCTAAGTTAACACCTTTGCCAGGACGGTTCGTTTCTTCATTGGACTTGCGGTCACGGCGGCGACATCAATAGCCATTGCACTACATGAAAGTTTACTATGTATTAAGGATTTGCATTTTGAAAGTCATTGGCATTTACATATATCCCTTTCCTAAGTTCATTTATTACATATTTACTTGTCCCTTAAAAATCAATTACAAATTTCTCCTTCCTAAACCACATATATTACATATCTTCCCATTTCATTAAAATTAGCATATAGAAAGACTATTTTACCCTTAATGAACTAATTAAAGAACTTTTTACATATATCCCCTTCTTATGAGCAACAATTACATATATCCCCATTTAAACCCAAACCGAGTCATTGTTAACACGAACACATCAAATCTAATAAATTCAATAGGAGTTATTTTTTTTAATCGTTAGCAAATATGAAAATAAACATTTTTTTACCATAGTGTATAGGTTCAATATTTCTAACATGGGTGACATATATAATTTGAAATCACATTATAAACATACTTGACTAGGGATGAGCACGGTACCGGTACCGAAAATACCGATCCCGAAAATCTCAAATCTTTGGTACCGGTACCGAAATATTCGGTTCGGTACCGGGACGGTACCGGGATTATACCGGTACCGAAGATAAAAAATCGGGAAATACCGGAACCGTACCGTACCGGTACTGTACCGATCCCGAAACTTAAAATTTTGATACCGATTTGGTACCGACGGTACCGATTTCGGTACCGGTACCGGTACCAATCGTTACCGGTACCGATTTTGCTCATCCTTAGAGCTGGGCTGGTGAAGTAGAAGAGTGTGTGGTTTGAGAAGATTGCATGTTTGGGCTGTTAAGGTTCCGTTTAGGTGGGCTGGCTTGTGGATTTATAGCTGGACTTTGGGAGAATGATAATGGTTGGGTGAAGACTGTTGGAGATGGATCAATGAATGAATGATGGGAGGGGGTTGAAAATGGAAACTTTTTTTTCATCAAACGTGACGTGCCGAGAATATATTATTTTTCCTGTGGAAATTTCTAAGCATTGATAGCCACAATAACTTGTTGGGTACCCGATGAAAATGCATAGGAAGGTACGAGGTTCAAGTTTGTTGGTATGGGTCGCGTAGTGTTTGGGTAGCACGCACAACCAAACACATGAGGGTGTTCATAAGTTGGTTCACGAAGATATAGAGCGGATGTTGGGGATCAATTTTGGAGAGGTGGGGTGGGAAGAACAGTATGTAGATAAGAAGCCATGTGAAGAGATTCAACCCAAAACGTGTAAGGGAGTGAAGCATGAATTAATAATGTAAACATAATCTCGTTTAGACGGTGAATCATCCGTTCGTATTTGCCGTTTTGTTGAGATGTACGTGGGCATGAGAAACATAATTGAGTGATTATTTATTCCCCGCCCATATGATATTAGAAAGATTGTATTTTCATTTTGAATTGGGTTTGAACAAAAGCATGAAAATGGGCAAATTTAGTGAGTGTTTCAGACTTATTATTAGAGGATAAACCCATGTCTATTAAGTGAAAGCATTCACCAAAACCATATAATATGTATATCCTGCATGACTTGAAATAGGAGAGGTCCTGTAAAATAGCAAATGGCACCAAAGTATTAGAAACTCTGTAAAATAGCAAATGGCACCAAAGTATTAGAAACTGAATCCGAAAACGGTAATTGTATATGTTTCGACAATTGACATGAATGACAAACAAAAGGAAATGACTATTTATTTCAAGCAATAAATTTATTTAAATGTAGAAACCCCATGACGGGTTGACCTGGGTTTTCAAATCGGTTGTGCCATGAAGGAGACTCTTAAGCGGAAGCAAAACAAGCAGTAGTGATGGAACTATTGTTGGTGAACGGGTAGAGGTGACCCGAACTATTTTGACGACTCAGGATCGTCCCATCCTTGAAATCCTTCACAGAAAATCCAAATGGGTCAAATTAAAAAGATTCCAATTGTTAATATTAGATTGTCAGACATAAATAAGGTTCTTTATAAATTGGGTTTAAAAAGAACAAATTTTGAAGTATACGGTTTGGATATTGGCGGTACCCGATCCAAGTATTGTAATTTTGTTGCCATTTCCTACAAATATTGACGATATTGGTGAATACGAGGAAAAAGTATCGAGTTTACTTGGATCATAGGTCATTTGGTTGTTCCATAGTCATAGTTTGAAACGCAGGCAGCACTCTGAGTGGGCTCCATTGGGTCATACTCGGCCAGGTTCACTTGAGTTGTAGAGGAGCCGGATCTGTTTACCACTATTTCGATGAGCTTGTTTGGGCTTCCATGGTTGGGCCATCCTTGAGTTGGAAACGAACATGAAGGCGGGGCTAATAAGTAGGGATGGCAATGGGTCGGGTTTGGGTCGTGTTTAGGTATTCCCAAACCCATACCCGGTTATTAAAGTCCATCCCAAACCCGCCGGGTTTCAGGTTTTCCCATCGGGTTTCGGATTTTCAATCGGGTTTTGATAAAATATCCGTCGGGTATACCCGGCCCAAAATCCGTCGGGTTTTGACAAAATATAACTAATCGATTACAAATATGGTTACCATAAAGATAAAATATCTCAAATAATTAACATAACCAAGTTTTGACAAATAATTTATTTGGAATATAGTATATTTATAATATAATAATCTATATCGGGTACATCGGGTATATAATCGGGTAAATGGGTTTATGCTATCGGTAATCGGGTCGAAGTAATCGGGTATATTAAAAATCCCAAACCCGCGAAAAATTTTAAAACTAATCCCAAACCCTAATGGGTCGGGTATTAGCCGTCCCTTTTACGCCGGATTTCGGGTTTTCCAATTGGGTTCGGGTTTCTTTACCATCCCTACTAATAAGGAGCAATGGGCCAATACAGATATGGAGGTGGTTTGGACAATAGGGTTGGTCGTAGGAGACTGAGTTAGTGGTCCTGAACCACGTGTATTGTTGGGTTTACCCGTTCTTGGGTGTTCACGCTTACCAGATTTGTTATTGGGCCGACGTTGGGGAGGGGTAGGCCCAGGGTTATTGGTTTCCCGTGGAACAATGGCTGGGTGGCGGTCACTGACTGCAGCTGCTACAATGGGTGTTGGAACTTGTGTCTCACGAGCATGCTAACGTAGCATCTCCGGTTGCAACATGCTACACATATTCTCCCATGATGGGAGAGTTTGGTTAAGAAACGAGGCCACAATATCATACTCCGGTGGAAGACCACATACGAGTTGAAGAACTAGTCGTTGTTCAGTAACTAGCGAATCAACATCAACAAATTGATCCGCGAGTTCCTTGAGACTTTGGCAGTAAACTTCAAGTAAGGGCATGGCTTGGCTTTGAGAGATAAGTTCGTAAACTCGTGTTCCAAAGTAACGGCTCGTGACCCCTTGTTGTTGAGGAAAATTCCATTGACATGATTCCAAGTCTCCAGAGAAGTGGACTCATGTCAAGGACCCGAACAAGCAGGTCATCAGAGAGGGTCCCATAAATCTATTGGAGGACCACCACATCGATCTTCATCCATGAGGGGTAGTCTGCATGTGTCTTGGCAGGGGCGTACCGTCGATGTGACTCAACACATCGTAGCCTCTGGAAAGGAGCTGGAAAAGTTTTACCTAGGAGTAAGAGACCTTCACTCCATCAAGAACGCGGACCATATTTTGGATGTTAATGATGGTGTAAATGGGGTGTAAGGCTTGTGATTTTGGGTCTGCCATGACTGGAAAATTGAGAGGTCTAATGGTAGGATTAGGGATAGCGACAGAATGAAAGTTTCAAACTGCAAAGGATGATACCATGAGAGATGTGGGAATATTTCAATATCCGTTATTCACTTGGTAAAACCCTTAATATAATACAAAGTCAAGAGGTGAAATAGGAAATGTGTCTAACAAACCTAACAAACTGATAAATAAAGTTTACAAGATAATACAATTAATATAATTATAATAAACCAATAATATCTCAAGATATTATCAGTTAGCGCACTGTGTTTTGTTGGGGATCGTGTGCACATATTATTTCCAACAAAACTCTCTCTTGAGGAAAAAAAAGAACATCATTCGGTTTGAGGTGAATTCTCCACTGTTATCACGTTGTATCTTCTTAATTTGCTTCCCAAATTGTGTTAGCACCCATCCTATGATGAAATTCAATAAACACTCACTTGTATCGCTTTTGTGTTTAATGAGATAAGTCCACACCGCCTACTAAAATCATCAAGAATTGTCAAAAAGAAACTAGCATTTGAGGTAATAGGTTTGCGATATATTCCCATGTGGCTGTATTAAATCAAAATAGGCATTAGTTTTAATACAACTTTTTGGAAAAGACAAACGAGTAAATTTAGCTTTATTACTGCAAGCATCATCAACATTGTCTCTAAGGTTAAAATATGTATTCTTAAAAAATCAATTTGATATAACTTATAGCGTATGAGGCATGACCCAATCTTTTGTGCCCAAACTTATGCGTCTGTCTTTGACATCTTAGCGTTTCTTTCTTTGACTACCACGCCCATGCGATACATACCATTCACATGTTTACCCACTCCAGTTATCTTCTTTAAATGTAAGGCTTACATACAACAAAAATCAGGGAAGAAGCTCTCAACGCACTAAGGATCATTTGCTAATCGACCAACCAAAGCAAATTACAATTGAAATCAAGTATATATAAGTTTGTAATTATTGTCTAGTTTGTTAAGATGCTTTCACCCATAGCTTTAAAAGATATTGACATAGTTAGGAATCATAACTGGTGCTTCATTTGTGCACTCGGTGTAATTTTCGAGTAGGTTAAGTGTGTGGACTATATACTCGCTTGATCTAGAGTCTATAATCCACTTGTCATGCTGTTGTAACTTACCTACCATAAACTTCAAACTCAAGTACATAAATCATTATATTTTTCGAGGGACAATAGTAGAATACCGATCAAAAACTACACAGACCTATCTCTAAACAAAATACATAAATATAAAAAGGAAATAAAAGTTAAACGAGACAATATTTAGGGCGGTTCTGTAAATTTTATGGGGGTGGCTTGGTGAAGATTTCAAGTAATCATTACTTTTTATTTATTAATGAGTTAGTCTTACCATACATTCTATTTGTGTTGGTATCAAATGTGTATTTGATTTCGAGTAGGACTAGGCCAAATGACATCTATATAAGCCTTTGGTATATGATGTAAGTTAATTAACTTTTTAGTTTGTCCTGGGATCGAAGGTTTTTGTTTGTCAATTAATATTTGCGTGTTCAATTTAGTTGATTGCAATACAAGTATTTTGTTTACTTTATGTTTGTACCGCAAAGTGGTAATTAAAGGTGTGCAATCAAAATTCCTTCCAAGTCCTAATGTGGTCCTATGTTATCTTTGTTTGACTTAGGATAACAACAAGAGAGGTTGATTTCTAATTTGGGTTTGTGACAGTACTTGTGAAACTCTCCTGGTTTAACACTAAATAAAGAGGAGATTGTTTTTCTTAAGTATATTAATAAAATAAGACTAGCAAGTGACTAGACTTAAAAAGACACCCAGTTACAACAAACCCACCCAATTACCCTACGTTATCTTAAAACGAAAAATTACACCACGCCTCCTAATATATTCCCATCAATTTCCCTCTATTCTCTACCCAAACGTCGTACCCAAAAAAGCGATAAACTCGAATTAAACCTCAAACTCAATAAATCACATAAGATGACTTTAGGAATGATTTTCAAGAATTAATGAGTCGATTTGTTTTGAAAATAACTATTTGGAATCTTCCTTTGATAGACCGACCATACCTTCTATATAAAAGATTTTTTTATTTTCTTTTTAAGAAAACCAAAATTACGCTGATGATGGCTTCCTCCCTACTGCGCCTCACAAGGTCCTTCGTCCCGTTCCGTCCAGCGGCCCTAGCTGTTTCTGCACATCGTCAACTCAACATTCACAGCATACGTCAGCATTCAACGAACACCACTCAAACAAGGCAGTTTTCGTCACCGTCAGAGGACGCGCCACCACGTACTGGTTTGCTTTTTAACCTGTGTTTTAAAAACCGATAAATACAGGCCGGTTCAACCATTCCCTGTAGGTAAATAGAAATAGTTCTATCGACTTGACTTGAAGTTTAAACTTGTTGGACTCGGTCTGCCCAAGAGACATATTAAATTGATGTGGCTAGTACGTTATGATCCAAGTCGGGTCATACCCAATAACAAGCTAGACAAACACCGATAATATTCGTTCATATATGATGTGATCATAACAAATGAATATTAACACTTGAGTTATTTGGAAAGGGGTTTCTAAATAAAATGTACTTGTGTAATAAACAAATCATATGGATGATTTATGTTTTATGAAAGAACATTACATAGTGTTATTTAAGTTGGTTAAATAACAATATGTGAATAATAATAACCAAGCATGTCTCTTAACATATAATAGGTTTTATAAGTTATAAGTTATAAACTTATAAAAGTATATATGTATGGATATATATATATATGTTTAAAGTTTTATAAAAGAAAAAAGATAATAACTCTTTCAAATGTAATATTATTATATGTTTAAGTGGAGACATGCAAGGTGAGTGGAGACATGCAATGGTTATTATTGGTGGAGAGAAAGATGCCTTTAAATAAAACCAAGTCTTTCTCTTTCATTCTTTCATAACACACATAATTTCCAAGTAAACTTTTCTCTCTTCCTCTCTTGGGTATTTTCATCCAACATAAGAAAAGAAGAAGAAAATTTCAAGTGCAAATCCTAGCTAGAAGTGGTGTGTTGTTGAAGCTTGGGGTATGCTAGCTTGAGGAGCTTCCATATTCAAGTTCTTACCTTTCAATCATCATCTCTTTCACCCGGTTTTATCATATTGAAAGGTAGTAGTAACATGCATGGACTTATAGTGACATGCATGTATTTGATAGTGTGTAATTCGTATTTGGATCCGGGTTTGGGTTTTGCATGTTTAAAATTGGTTTTATACATATCTTATTAACAAGATTTAAAACTTTTATATCCGCTGCGTTTTTGGTAAAATAGGGATTTTATCACTTTGATAATCCTGTTAAAACCCAACAAAACCCCCGATAAAAAATGGTTAAACCGGTTTGGACCGTCATACCAGTTTTTTAAAGCCCCATTTAGTTTTTACCAATTTTTTTAACTTAGCTAAACTTTATTTTTATTTTTATTTAATATTGTACCTGATTATTTTTTGAGTTGAAATTATATTTTATAGAATTTAGTTTTAACTGGTTAACATGGTTGAACCACCTGGTACAGCTTGTTTATAAAACATGGTTTTCAACCTATCTATTTTATAAGTTGAATGAATGCCTTAATATCTTTTTCAACTTCAGTTAGATTTGATCTATGGTTCCTAGCGTCTCAAATGCAAATAATGTCCGGAGTTCCTTCAATGCTATTAACTCTAGTTAACGATGAAGAGGTGACCATAAGCATCCCCGGAATGGAGAAGATGGCTACTAATCTGGGCCCGCGTGTAACGTTACAAATGCCAAAGTTAGGGGAATATGATCAGGAAGTTTTTCCTAACTATTTTTTTGAAGACGACAATTTGCTCCTCGTCTTCAAAACCAGTAAAGAAACCCACCTTGCAGCCATCAAATTCCCGGAGAACGTTCAACACATGTTTAGAATGCAGGGATTTTCAAATGGAAGGACGGATATAACCTTTTTAGGACTGGAAAACACTAATTTCCTTGACCCCTTTGTTATTCATCGTCCTACACCTTACTGTGGTAATTACTATCCCAATGATCAGTATCTTATTAGCGGTGCAAAGGCTCACGAGTTGTTTTTTCAAGCTTGAGTTCAGCTGTTTTATTATTTTATACACATTTATAGTTATATTTATAAATTTGAGAAAAAACTTATAAATTATTAGGTATCTTATGATATGAAAAATTGAAATTCTACAACCGTTTACTTATTTTGTGAATGGTTGCTTTCAGTTGCATTTGATCGATCGTTTCTAGGAAAGAAACTTTGTGAAATAATAGCTAACTCGGGGGTGAAGAGTAAGTCGTTCACATTGTATAAGAAAGATACAGATGAAAGCATGTACATAAAAGGGAATATGCCTGGAGTGGAGAAGATTGTGGTAAATAAAGAAGGTTTGTGTGTGTCGCTAAACATGCCCGGTTTCGAGTTAGAGGATGTGGAGTCGGGTTTTGAATATGACACGCTCATTATTGAAGGAAAACGAGAGAACGAGCATTATATCGCAGGGATACGTGTACCAGAGGGTTTTAAGAGGGAGCGTGATATGATCAAGAGAGAGATGCAAGATGGACTGTTTAAGGCAACTCTTCCCCATGCTAATGTTAACAGGCTCGCGTTCAGTGCGTATCGCTATATAATCAAGAGATACGGAAGCTAGCTATATATATCTTAATGTAAGTTTTGATCCGCTTGATTTCTAAGAAGTAAACCAGCAGCCTTATACAACATTCATGTAATTATTACGTCATTTTTAGCGTGATTTTGGTGGATTAAATTTCTTTATTCAGCTGCTGATTATGGCGTATACAGCACCAATTACTCATTAATGGATTAATATGGCTTTTGGTAACAAGTCAATTTAAAAACTTTAGCTAAAGGTGAAAAACTCAAACTGGGTTAAAAGTCTTATCAAAGTCTATTTTAACCTCATGAATCGTTTCGATTTAGAGATGTAGAATAGGATTTTTATTTTGTAATCATAAATGGAACACATATAAAATCGGACAAAATACTGTTTTCTGGACTTTAATGCTTGTTTTAGTATCAATTCGTTGTGAAGTTAGAAAAATCAGGTGTCGTGATCATCAAGCTATTTTAATTTTGAAGTTAGATTCGAATTAGATTTTAAAAACCCATTCAAGAACATCACAAATATATCTTTTCGGACAGTTAAAAATCAACATCATGGGAGCTTGAACTCTTGCTGGCTTTTAATTTTCCATTTTTAGATATTGTTCAAACTAGAATTTGTTTGTGCATAGATAAATAATCAAGTGTGATGATTAAAAACTCAAAATAAACTATCAGCATTCCAATTCGTTACATAGTATATGAAGAAAATAAAGACAATTATTTTCAGTGTAAAACTGAAAAACAAACAAAAGATAGAAAATGTATAATCAAATGAATGTTTACATTAATAAAGGATTGACTCGAATTACCGAAAGAGTATACATCTACGTTTAATCCCCTTTTATAGATGATTTCATCTAAAAACACACACTTAAACTGACACCTGGAACATGCGGCAAAATTTCTTCTGTTAACTTGCTAAAAGCTTCTAATAAAATGTTAAGGGCTCCTTCTATACCAATTAATAACACTACTTTGCTCAAGTGTAGCGGTGTTATCCAGCCCTAGGACTCCATACCAGTCGAGTTGACCATCGACTATTTTCTTTCGGGAGTGTGTAGCGGTGTTATCCAGCCCGAGGACTCCATACCACACTACGTGAAAATTGACCTTCGGCCACACGAAAAAAGTGTGGCCGTAGGCCTTTGGCCACACACATTTGGTTCAAGTCATATATGGCCAAAGGTCGCGACACCGTGGGTATGATATGGCCACACACAGTTTTTAGTGGCCTTATGTGGTAATAAGTGTGGCTAAAGGGTACAAGCATTAGTTGCTGGCCATCAAGAATCCTCTCCAATAAGTGTGGCTAAACGGTAGAAAATGGTCACATGACTATTTACTATGAGTGACCATTGCACGTATACAACCACATTAATTCATGTTTCAGCCACATGAATTTTATAATAATGTGGCCAATAGGGTTGTGTTAAGCTTGCATTGTGACCTATACCGTGTGGATATAGCAAAGAAATGGCCATATGATATTAGAAAGATTGTATTTTTATTCTTTAGCCAGGAACACTCTCAACTAAAGAAAAAATGTTACCCACCACTCTCAACTAAAAGATACCACATTAGCAAGCTAACTAACGGGGTTAGTGCTTGTTAAGTTCGGGAGTGCCTAAAAAAAGAAGGTGAAAGTTGAGAGTAGTAGGTAACATTTCTTTAGTTGAGAGTGTTTTCAGCAAAATAATGAAAATTACGAGTATATAAATCCAATAACCCCGATTAAAATTTCCACATACTCTCGTTCATGCTTCATGGATTTATACATAGCACATATCCACATGAGTATTTAATCACACAATTTCCTTTTGTTACTACTTACTACCACCATTTTAGTGTAGCCATTAATATAACTTGATTGTAGTTCTAACTCGTTGATTGTGTTTATGATCTCTCCATCTCATGTTTGGTATAAATGCATCAATTATGCTTTGCTTTTCCCATAACCTACAAAACAATAAAAACTAAAAACCTAGAATATTTTGTAGTAATTTCCTACATTAAACAAGCATATAATTTGCAATACAGTGTACCGATCACGATTCTATTTCGTGAAAGCACTCAAATCCAACTTTAAACCCCATTTTCTTTAAAAATCGGGTTATATCTAAGGCACATCTTGTGTTTTGTAGCAGTGTGATCTGGTGATCAGTAAGCCACTTATTATACACATTAAATCAGAGTTAAATTAAGTTTGTTAATTTCGTGTTACATAAAAAAAAATTGCTAAGTAAACAATAAACGAGTAGACATAAATATCAAATTTGTAAATTAACTAACGAGATAAGTTCAAGGTATAGATACATAACTCAAACGCTCTTAAGTTAAACAAATAAAGGTCAAGATCCTTCAACAATCGTAGATCTTAAAAAGACCAGAAACCTAAACAAGATGATTTAAAAGAGAAGTGCAAGAAAGGTGAAATTAGTGGAAATCAATTTCAGTTGTGGGGGAGGCTCGATGCAGCTTCAATAACTTCCTAGCAAACGTCATCTGTTCACAGGAGGACAGAAAACAATAAATAAAAAGAACGAACACAATAAATAAAAGAGAAATCTGCAATTTGCCTCCCAGGGTTATATCGTCGCTGGATGGATTAACCACTGAAAACGAAAATGTGAAGGTTCTGTCACTGTGAAATTTGGGCGAGGCAGTATGTGCCCTTCCGTTAAATATTTTCGTTAATGACCGTTGAGATGGAGGGTGTTTTAGACTTTTTACAAATAGAATTTCGGCGGGTCACAGTCTGTGCCATTCTATTTGTTATTTTTTTTAAAAGCTTGGAAAAACCAGCTTGCCGGGAAAAATGACAGTCCAACCACCGGGTATTATCTTCTTCCTCCTTCCTTCATACTCTTTCCCCCTTCTCCACCCATCCTTCCTTCTTTCCTTACCCATCTTAATTTCCTCCACACTTTATATATATATATATACCTCCACCTCCTTAGACAACAACACCATCACCGATCACCAACACCGACCCCGTTCGACACCGACACCGACGCCTCCATCCGACGCAGACACCATCACCTTCGCCATTCGACAACATCACTGACGCCACCACCGCCGTACCTTCACCTTCACTTCACAATGGTTTTGGTGTTGGTTATTAGGTTCAATTGGTTATTCGGAGTCACGCTAGGATTGAGTCTCCGAATCCGGATTCAGATTCGGAGAATTTACGTTCGTTTGGTTGTTACGTTCGCCGGTGAAGCCCGGTTGGCCTTCCGTAGAAGGTGGAATCTTGACCCGCTTCTCCTTCCGTAGTGTTCGGGGTCGACACGTAACATGTAAAATCCCGAAGTTTATAATTCGGGTGTTTTGATATATGTGTTTATGTATTGTGTTTGTGTAATATATATAAAAGAATGTTTGTGTTCGGGCTCAGGTTTGGGGTTTACTAAAAAACGGCCCGATTTGTCGTTTTCGGGCGTAAAGTTTACTAGAAAACGACCCGTTTCGTTTTTTGAGTGAAAATTACAATAAAAAACGAGCCGTTTCGTTGTTTTCGGGGGAAAAGTTTACTAACAACGACCCGTTTCGTTGTTTTTGAACGAAAATTACAATAAAAAACGAGCCGTTTCATTGTTTTCGGGCGAAAAGTTTACTAAAAAACGAGTCGTTTCGTTGTTTTCAGGCGAAAAGTTTACTAAAAAACGACACTTTTCGTTGTTTTCGGGCGAAAAGTTTACTAAAAAACGGCCCGTTTCGTTGTTTTCGGGAGAAAAGTTTACTAAAAAACGAGTCGTTTCGTTGTTTTCGGACGAAAAGTTTACTAAAAAACGAAACTTTTCGTCGTTTTCTAGCGAAAAGTTTACTAAAAAAGAGTCGTTTCGTTGTTTTCGGACGAAAAGTTTACTAAAACCGACACTTTTCTTTGTTCTCGGACGAAAATTTTACTAAAAAACGGCCGTTTCGTTGTTTTTGGACGAAAAGTTACTAAAAAACGAGTCGTTTAGTTGTTTTCGGGCGAAAAGTTTAATAAAAAACGGCTCGTTTCGTCGTTTTCGGGCGAAAATTTTAATAAAAAACGGCCATTTTCGTTGTTTTCGGACGAAAAGTTACTAAAAAACGAGTCGTGTCGTTTTTTAGCGAAAAGTTTACTAAAAAACGAATTCGTTAAAGTTTTTTACAAAAAAAATGGTTTAAAAAAATGGTGAAAATTTACTAAAAAACTTACAGTTAAATATTTGGTTCAGTTCAAATGGTGAATATATATTCATATTGTATAAATATATCACATGTTAGTTCAGTCCAAATGGTTGGTGTTGTATGTTGTTAAACCATGGGTCGGGGGTTCGAACCCCATCCTCTACACGATATTGGATATTTGGTTTTAGAATTAATTATTGGCTTAAATGGTCATTTCAACGTTTTTTGGTCAGTCAACTGACGGCAATGGCACAAACTGCCCCGCCCAAATTTCACAGTGGCAGAACCTTCGCAATTTCGTTTTCAGTGGTTAATCCATCCAGCGACGATATAACCCAGGGAGGCAAATTGCAGATTTCTCTATATAAAAAGAACATACACCAGATATCTAACGTATTTCAGTACGAATGTACGATGACCTAAGTCCACGGGCAGAAACTAGGGTTGGTATTTTATTGAGTGTAGTACATGTTGAGTTTATATATACAAATTTAATTAAGGTTAGACCCTCAGTATGATAATCAATAAGAAGCACGCACAACCGGGCCCACAACGTCAGGGTCGGCCAAACCCTTGTTTTGTGCCATCTACTAACCGCCTTGGTCCAAACTGTGGATCGAGGCCTACTAGGTATATATTTTCAGTTATATCGAATATGAATATTTTCGATAACGAATATAAAATCATGCCAAGTGGTTTTTTTTCTACTCTCTCTTTTCCCCTATGAATCAACCATTTTTGGTCACAATTAAGTTTCTATTACTATCCACAATAAAAGCCGGAGCAAAAGTCTAGGCACCGCCTTTGTCGACATACCACGACCTCATTCGTCGATGTCTCACATTTGAACACTCCCACCAGAAACTTGGACCATACCAAATTTATACTCTTTTCATTACTGTGACTGTAACATATTAAATGAACTCGAGTAAAATAAGATCGAGGCGAGTTATAAATAAACAATTGTGAAATGATGGCTTGTTCATGGTCTAGGCCAAACCGTAAATACATTGCTAGTAACTGTTTATGATCATTAATATTAAAACGTTTAACATATTAATTAACTTTCATCAATTTCAGGAACCAAATTATGTTACTTTTGTGCAAACTATTGGACTACATGTGTAATTGACTTTTAAAGCATACTTCATTCTGTGAACCTTTAAACTCTATAAGCATTGCCCTTCGAAGCTGCAAACCGCCCCATTGTATTAAAGTATACCTCTGGAATAAAAAAAATAAATAAAAAAAATTGTGGGGGTTAGTCCATAAACTAACTAGTACTAAAAAAGTCACATAACAGCAACATCAATAAATAAGTTAAAAAGAACTAATACTCGAAATCAATTTGAGCTACAATGGAGGCTCGAGGGAGCTTCAATAACTTCATGGTAATCATCAACTGCTCACAAGGTGCTAGAACCCCACTGGGACGAATACGAATATTTTTTAAGAAAGAAGAACATGCGTGTAAGTACTTTATCAAACACATTTCATTCTCTGAACCGCAAAACCTGTAAATGCCACACTCTGAAGCGTCGTTTTGTTGTATTCCACCTATGGTATTGGTAATGGGTTAGAATCGTGCAAGAATAACCAACTAGTGTTCAAATGCGCAACTATATATATAACTATGAGATTACACAACAAACAATAAGATTGAAACTTACACATTGAATTACATGGATCTCAAGGGTTTGTAGATTCGGCGAGCTCCAAATCAACTCAAAAGCACATGATAAATTTATACGATTGCCTAAATCTATTCTAAATAATTGAAGAGCCTTGAGGGAGAGAAAGGGGGTGGAGAACCTTTTAGCACCGCCTTCTGTCAACTATACAAAAGTGGAATAAAAAAAATAATGAGACTATAAAGTAAACTTAAATGACACAACTTAGCATTAAGTACCTTGAAATCAAGTTCCAAAAAAAGCTCTTGAAGTTTTGAAAATGAACCCAAAAGCTCAAAGATAATGTTTGAACTTATTGTCGTTGTAATGTCACGTTCACTCAAGGATAAATATAACATTTTGAGATTTTTAAGGTTTGCAATCTCAACTAATTTTGCTTTGCCGGGACAACTCAATTTCAAATTCTCAAACAAGGGACACATGGTAATAAACTTTCCAAGCTCACTCTTTACTCCACCAAAAGACATCTCTAACAGGGCCGGCCCGTTAGCTTTAGTAACCAAAGCTAGGGCTTTGGGCCCCCAATTTGTTTTAAAAAAATAAAGTTTGTATATATTAATTACATTTAATGACTTAAACATGTTATTGTTGTGGTTGGGTGGTTAGAGACCCCTTTTGGTTCCCAAGGGTTTCAAGTTCGATTCTTCCTAAATTGTCTATCAATTCAAGTTTTTTTTTTTAACAATTTGGTTTATTTAAGCTTGTTCCATTGATTCATCAATTGTACATTTGTTTCTACTTCTTTCAAGTTTTTTTTTAACAATTTGGTTTATTTAAGCTTGTTCCATTGATTCATCAATTGTACATTTGTTTCTACTTCTTTCTACAATATGGTTTCTTTCACCCCAAAAGATTAATCAAAAACCAACTTTTTATGGAATTAAATAATAATAATTTCTGTCTCGACATTATATTCAATATATATATGAAATATTGAATGTGAACTCTTTAACTGTTATCATTTTTTAAAAGTTCTTTATGTACTTATGTCTCATTCCAATTCAAAGTTCTCCTCAATTCACAATTTTATACACACCAATGCAAGATAAAATAAAATATAGGAAAGAGCCCCGTATTTTCACTTCGCTTTGGGCCTCTAAAATGGATGGGCCGGCCCTGATCTCTAAGCTCAAAAGGTTTGGAAAACCATGAAAAGTAAGCGGAGGAGGATTGAAACAACAATTATAAAGTTTAAGATGCTCCAACTTTAAACAAGAAAAAAAATGGGTGGGCAACTTAAATGGTCTTGCACTCAAATATTGCACAAGAGTGAGGTCCTTAATTCCTTTTCTTGACAAGAACAAAATCAAGTGACAAACATATTCATCATCGAAGGACACACTTTGTTATGGTACCATTAAGATGAAGAAAAAGCCTCCTTGTAATGCTCTCACCAACTACTTGCACTCAACTACTTGTATTGCCTTTTGTTTTTGATAAATATTTAACGAAGTTCTCACCAATAACGAGTTGGCTAAGCATATTCCACTTAAACCTCTAGTTTCTCGACAAGATACCATTCCTCACCGCATCTTGTAATGGCAACCGATCCAGAATATTAGTTATCACGTTATCTGACATGTTCCTAATGAAATCTTCCGGTGCAAGCTTGGGTGATTTATTTGTCCAGTTAACCAGTTCCATTATTCTAACAAGAAGACACATATATTATAAACATAAGCCAATTATCAAATAAATATGGCACATAAACCCTAGTTTCATAAACCTTAAGATGAGGAAAATATACTGTCACAATGATTAAGTAAGAGTAATCATATTCTAAGTTTCTGACCTTAAAATTTGAAATCGTTTCGGACGAGTAACGAAAACTTTCACGCAGTCGAAGGATAGAAAAAAGGTTAGGTATATTTGTTTTGGAGGTTAAAACCTAATATATAAGGGAAAACTTTAGTATACAAAATATCATGTGTTAGTTTTTAAGGAAATATAATATTTTATTTATAGTGGGATATATGATTATAGTAATGATTAGTATTCTAATATATATTCCCTCGATTTGGTTTAAATGATTAACCACGGGGCTTAAGCAATTTGTGCTCATGGTTAGGACTTTATGAGGAATGAATCGAACCGGACGAGACCTTGTCTGTGTTCGTCCATTAAGGTTTTGTCGGATAAACGGGCGGTTCACAAACACTTTACCGAACAAAAGTTCGTGTCCATTCATTAAGGAATTGAGTTTGCCCGTGTCCGTTCATTAGTATTGTAAACAACCGCTACCAGTCACTAATGAATAAAGGAAAACTAACAGACATTAATGGACAAAATTACACTAATGGACAACTAAACATACACGACTCCAACAAACAAACATAAACAATTACATATTAATTCAAAAGGAATAATAAAAAATTCACATAAGTTCACTCACAAGATCAGAATTTCACCAGATAGTATCCATAAATATTTACCACTTAACCAAAACATGTACAGCTCATTTATTAAACGAGTGTGACCGGGCGTAATCAAACGAGTTTTCTAATGGAAGAAAATGGTAAGAAAAACAAGGAAAACTTTTAATACCTTTCCGTTCCAATTTTTTTCCCAAAATAAAATTTGGAGAAAACTTTAAAAAATATCATCCAAACTTCCTTTAAATTCTTTACTTTCGTTTCCCATCTTTCACACTTGGAACACGAAGTTAAATAATAACTTTACCTTTAGTTTTACTCTTTTTTTTCTCTTCTTTGTTTCCTTTCTTCTCTTTTTATTTGTTTATTAATCTCGAGAACAGAGCGGTAGCGTTTGTAATTTTTACTCTCCTTAATAATATCAAAGTTAACAAGTTCATACCTCCATCTAGAAGAGAACCAATGCAAACATAAATGTAGAATGACAAACGAATATATCAAAAATATCAAAATGGATCAATATTCATATATAGGGCGGGGTATGGAGTATGAGATTTGTTTTAATAGGTTTCGTGGGTGTAAGACGTGTATGATATTTGATATAACTAATACCTTATTCGATTTACTTAAAACATACATACCCGTATGTCCAAACCACACTGTAAATAACTATATAGGCATCATATAAGATATAATTATATTTTATAGAAACCATGAAGCCCAATTAGGTTTTTCACCAATATTAATATTTTAGCCGACATACTCTACGTTCATGCTTCATGTATTTATAGCACATGAATATTAATTTTAAACACACAATTTACTTTTGTTGCCACCACCGTTTTAGTGCAACCATTTGAATATAACTTGATTCTTGTTGTCATTAATAATTCATAACAGTGGCATGAAGTTATGACTCGTTGGTTATGTTTTATCCCTCCATCTAATGTTTGGTTTAACTGCATCGGTTATGCTTGGTTTTCCACAACCTACAATATGATAAAAAAAACTAACAAACATAGAAATGTTTTGTAGTAATATTCGTACATTTAACAAATAAATAATCTACTATACTACTATTAAAATAAGTTTTATATGACCACTTGGCCCCTTTCTATGGGGTCCAAGTAGGCACCATGTTAACAAATTTTCTATTATATCATGTAATACAATAATTTCTATCCATTAAAACGATTTTCTATTTACAGATAAACAACTAACTGAATTTATATCTTATATCATGCATATATAGTTATTTACAGTGTGGTTTGGATATACAGGTATGTATGTTTTAAGTAAATCGGATAAGGTATTACCTATATTAAATATCATACATGTCTCACACCTATGAAACCAAACCACACTGTAAATAACTATATAAGATATAAGAAAAAAGAAATTCTAACCTTGCTCTAGCGGAATGAATTTTTTGGTGAATTTGAAATCCCCTGTTCCGACAGGTTGGTTTGATTTTGGTTTTGTGTATAAAATTTGTTGGGTTATATATGGGTTTATTTTAACTGGGTCTGACTTTTTACAAGACTTCAAATATAAACAAACAGAATAAAAAAACCCGAATTAGTTTATGTGATGAAAAAGCCAATAGTTTAATAAGTCGTTTATTTAAAATTGTTTGGCTTATGTTATTAATGTAAAATGACTAAAAAGGTAATACGTGAGGTAGCCAGGGTTATGCTAAAAAATCCAAAACCTATTAAAAGGCCAAGTTTTTGTGGCTTATGAAAAACAATTTTTTAACCTTTTTAAAAGCCAAAATACCAAACACTTTTATCAATGTCAACCATTTTCTTTATTTATTGTTTTTTTTCAAAAACTAATAGGTCATTTCTAAACTCAATCTCAAAAACCTAACTCTTTAACGGTCATTTTCAATGTGGTTTAATGGTAGGAAGTTTGGGTTTCTCAATGGAGACCAAAGTTCAATTATCACTTACAACACTTTGGGGGACATAGGTGGCTTAACGAAGAAAGATCAGGATCTTTGTGATCTCCAGTTCGATCCTGAGGGCGTTCGGGTTCTACCACCAGTGGGCCTTCGGGCTGGTGGGGTTTTCCCGGAATTGGAGATCAACTGGAGGCGCTTAAGGGCTTCGTATGGCTGGCTGACCAGCTGACAGTTGTCTTTTTTCATTGGGTCATCTCGTACGGAGTACCTAAACATTCTATGTTTGTTGGTCGTTAAAAAAAACTCCTTAACTAGGTTATTTCAATTCTATGTTTTTTTGGTTAATTCGATTAAGTCTTGCAAACTAATCTAAAATAATTAAGGTATTCTAGGAGTGCGAATATGCAAAGCCACTCGCGAGCTACTCGAGATAAGATTGATACAAAAAACTTGAACGAGTTGAGGCTTATGCAGTTTGTTCCTTAAATAAAGCTTATTTAGTTATCGAGCCCGAGCTTGAGCCTTGTATGCAAATATTATTTAGGATCGTTAAGCCTTAACGAGCCTTTTTATTTTGGAATTATGTTGATTAATTTAACAATGCACTCCCGAGCTTGAGCCAAGCTTTTCCTCGTTTAAAGTACTGCAACTAAGCTCGACATGATCTTAGGCTCGTTTAAGGCTTATCTCAATATATAAAAAAAATAAAAAAAAGTATATACAATAATTAATAAAGAGTAGGTGGGCCGAGCTCCAGCTTTAAAAAACAACTCAAGTGCCTAGTTTGAGTTTTCTAAAATATTTTGAAACGATCCGAGCCTGAGCACGAGCTCTCGTAAATCAAAGCAAGTCAATCTCGACTCCGATTGTTTACACCCTATCCCCCCTCCCAACCCAATCCCACCCACTCTTTTTTTTTCAAAAGTGGATAATAAAGAGAAAAAAAAGAGTGCTCCTTTAGCATTCTAGAAAACTCCAAAAGAATTTATTCCTTACTCAAGTACTTATTACAAATCATCATATTACCATACCAAACACTTTTAATCTGAGTTTAAGCGAATGTTTGAAGTTCTTAAGTAAGAACATGTGAAGCAAAGTGGTTCTAATCAAAGCTGTAATACTAACCAGTTTCAGTCGTGCTAGAAGATATAACAAGTCATTACTAGGTCATATATATGTCAGCTAAGCTAACTTCTCTTCTTTTAGCCTATACGAAGACCGTTAATTAAGTGTTTTGTATTAACTCATGTTTGATTAGATTGTGTGTGACCTTTCATTATTGTAAGTGTCACAAAAGAATCGGCTAACGCTATGCCAGCTAGTCCGGTGCGTCACTTTCTTATTAGAGTAAAGTGAGAATGATTAAAAACTTGTAACATAAAATTTAACATAATTTTGGAAATAAACAAGACATGTTATATATTGGTAGGGTGTTGCTAAACGTACCCCCTCTTATAACATTTTTACTAAATATACACCCCCTAAAGTTATTAGATTAATTACTATTACCTCATAGCATTCTTTATATACATATTAGTCCCTATAACATTTTTTTCACTTAATAATCTCCACTACATATATCAAATTAAAAACTATCAAGTATTAATATTAATTTATTTTTTTAGTATTAATTTTGTAAATATTTAATATATCTTTTCTTTAATTTTAATAGTATATATATTTATAATATCCTTATTTTACCTCTTTATCTTTTACAAAACAAACCCTAAACCCGAAAACATAAACCTTAAACCCGAAAACCTAAACCCTAAACCCGAACTCTCAATCTAGTGCTCTGTATAAGCAGAACAGACATCTTTCATCAACATTAAAAAAACATCATCAATAACACAGCAAGACTACTTCAAACACGAGTACGACACGAAACATCAAAAACATCCAGTGCCACACAAGCAATCCAATATTTGCAAAATGTCCAAACTAAGAAACCAAACATCACCTTAATTCATACTAGACTAACAAACACGTGTTCATTTCTCCTTACACAATGAGCTCATAAATTCATAAAAGATAAGTTTAAAAGACCTAAAACTAATATAGATTGATATCAACATCCGGGTAGGTTCGTTGGAGCTTCAACAACTTCACAGCAAACAAAAACTTCTCGTCAGACTCTGCAGACGAGAGGGAGTGAATAACAAGTTTTTTTTCAGAAAACAGGAGCATGCATGTAAATCCCTAATCAAGTATACTTCATTCATTGAACCTTTCAAATCTTTAAACACCGAACTTTGAAGCTGCAAACCGCCCCCATTGTATTAAAGTATACCTCTGAAATAAAAATATTAAAAAAATTGTGGGGGTTAGTACAGAAACTAACTAGTACTAAAAAACGTCACATAACAGCAACAACAATAAATAAGTTAAAAAGAACTAATACTCGAAATCAATTTGAGCTACAGTGGAGGCTCGAGGGAGCTTCAATAACTTCATGGTAATCATCAACTGAGCACAAGGTGCTAGAGCCCCGCTGGGACGAATAAGAATACTTTTTAAGAAAAGAGAACATGCGAGTAAGTACTTTATCAAACACATTTCATTCTCTGAACCTGCAAAACAACCTGCAAGCACCACGCTTTGAAGCGCCGTTTTGTTGTATTCCACCTCTGGTATTGGTAATGTGTTAGAAACCTGCAAGAATAACCAACTAGTGTTCAAATGCGCAACTATATAACTATGAGATTACACAACAAACAGTAAGATTGAAACGTACACATGGAATTACATGGATCTCAAGGTTTTGTAGATTCGGCGAGCTCCAAATCAACTCAAAAGCAAATGATAAATTTATGCGATTGCCTAAATCTATTCTAAATAATCGAAGAGTCTTGAAGGAGAGAAAGGAGGTGGAGAACTTCTTTCTAGCACCATCTTCTATCAGCTGTAAAACGTGGAATGAAAAAAAATAATGAGGCTATAAATAAAACTTATATGACACAGCTTAGCATTAATTACCTTGAAATCAAGTTTCAAAAAAAGCTCTTGAAGTTTTGGAAGAGAACCCAGAAGCTCAAAGATATTGTTCGAACTTATTGTCGTTGTAATGTCACGTTCACGCAAGGACAAAGATAATATTTTGAGATTTTTAAGGTTTGCAATCTCAACTAGTTTTACTTTGCCGGAATAATTCAATTTCAAATTCTCAAGCAAGGGGCACATACTAATAAACTTCCCAAGTTCACTCTTTTCTCCACCAAAAGACAACTCTAAGCTCAATAGATTTGGAAAACCATAAAAACTAAACTAGGTGGAGGATTGAAACAACAAAAATGAAGTTTAAGACGTTCTAACTTTAAACAAGAAAAAAGATGGATAGGCAAATTTAATGGTCTTGCACCCAAGTATTGCACAAGAGTGAGGTACTTAATTCCTTTTCTTGACAAGAACAAAATCCAGTTACAAATA
Organism: Bidens hawaiensis; assembly: GCF_021521415.1. NCBI lineage: Eukaryota > Viridiplantae > Streptophyta > Magnoliopsida > Asterales > Asteraceae > Bidens > Bidens hawaiensis. Next base: position 164,147 of record NW_027495067.1, on the reverse strand, counting down.
TAATCATCAGTCAGTTTGTTGTTGTGGAGGACACACTTTGTTATGGAACCATTAAGATGAAGAAGCATCATACTTATAACGCTCCCATAACTATTTGTATTTCCTTTTGAAAGAAATTTAAAGAAGTTCTCATCAATAACGAGTTGGCTAAGCATATTCCACTTAAACCTCCAGTTTCTCGACAAGATACCAGTCCTTACCGCATCTTGTAATGGCAACCAATTCAGAATATCTGGCATGTTGCTAATGAAATCTTCATGTGCAAGCTTGGGTGCTTTATTTGTCCGGTTAATTACATATGCATATCAAGTCTTCCCACAACACATGATTATTGCTAAATTTTGAAAGTAATATATAAACTAGTAACATACAGTAAGGTTTTTCAATTAACAATTTGTAACTATTAACATACATTAAGCTATTCACAATTTAACATACAACTTGAATTAACATATAAACTATTAATATACAGGAGCTTACTAGGGTTAGAATGGTGAAAATTAGGGGTAGAAGTGAGAGGGGTTCGAGGCCGACGGTGAAGAAGCGAGCAATCCATGGCGAAAAGAATCCGGCAATGGGCTACGGTGAGAACTAATTACACCGTCAAAAGCTGAAGGTGAGAGAATGAGAGGGGCCAGTTTGAACCTAGGGTATTTTTTTTATTTTAAAAGCCAAGTACGAGAAAGAAAAACTAATTGGCTGGGAGTTTAAGTTTATAGTTAAGCTCTTTGGATTGAGATAGGTATGTTTATAGTTAGAGTTTAAGTTTAGTTTGTTGTTGTGAGCCTGTTTTGAACTTACATGGGTTTGTAGTTAAGTTGGAGTTTAAATGTAGCTTTTGGGTTTATTGTAGTTTCAACTGTATTTGTTGTTATCATCTAAGAATTACATAGTACTTAATACTTACTAGTAGGAGAGCCCGCGGTTGCGACGGGTGTCTAAAAACTAACTATTGCAGCTAGAACTAACAAGGTCATTCAAGTGTTTTCCTAGAATGCACTAATACGCGTTTGAGTTATATTATCGAAGTAAACTAAGACACGAATGTTCGTTGATGTAATTTAAATATGAACTCAACATGTAGATATATGTTTAGGTATTAATGGTAAAGTGATGGTTTTAGTGTTTTGGTTAAATCAATTTGTGACTTGGAGTAAATAACAACTATTATTTTGTCAATATTGGGTTCATATCATAATCACAAATTTAATTTGGGATTATGTTTAGAGTTGAGTTCACAAACATGTAACAAGTATTGTTGTTTGTTTATTAATCATCATATCAATATCCAACATGTAAGTAATATGTACGGCTATTTGTTTATTAAGTATATCACTAATATGCAAACATAACTCTTCAAGTAACAAACAAATGTAATTTCAATACAAAAGCTACAACTATAAAAAAATATAATCCAATAAAAACTTTTAATCAAACATAAGAAAGTTTGAAAAATACTCAAGACAACAAAAGTAACATAAATGTCAAAAATCAAAATACATCTTTTGCTGAAGCAGTTTTAGGTTAGATGATTCCAATTTTGTTAGCAACATCCAACGCCACATAATCCGAAGTCAACCGCACAAAAGCTTTTTTAGTTCCATCACGCCTACATTACATTCAAACAAAACATAAGCTAGTTGCCCCTTGAAACATAATAACCAATACAATATTACTCTTCACAAGAATTACCCGAAATCACTTTGTCACGATATCCGAAAACAGCCATGATGGCACTTTGAGCCAAGAATGATAGAAATTTGAAACTCAAATCAACTCTTATCTTGAGCTTCGACCCGTTTACTTGAACAATTTTGTTCTACTGTGTAATCCAAAATATGTTTTATATTTCCAAAACTACCCCTGGTATAAAACAAATTAGATAAGGTAGAGTCCAATTTTGACTATTTAACTAACAGTTAGTCAAACTTTGTGTCAAACAGTTAGTCAAACTTGAAGTTTCAACTAAACTCAATGAACCATCGAAACTTGAAGTTTCAACTAAACCATTTGCAACAGTTAGTCAAACTTGAATATCAAATGCCCATATTGCCCTTGCAAATAATCCCCATAAAAATGCTAAATTCGCTTTGCACTAATCTGCATGATCTCAAATCATATTGTGCTATTGATCAAGTTGACCACCAAAATGAGTCCACGTGTTTTTCAATACAGTGACGGCGATTTTAAAATTATATGTTTATTCATATTCGCGATGTTCATGGTTCGGTTTAAAACGATGAAACCACCTAAACCGGTCGTTGGTTCTGGTTTAGCGGTCAGTTTTTTGTATTCTCTTTCGGTCAGTCGGCTTCATAAATTTCAAACCATGTTAAAACTGGACCAGGCCATAAAATTTTTAGTATATTTTAATGTTCTTAAATATTTTATATTGCAATTATTTTTGTATTAGTTTTGATAAATTATAAAACTGCTTTTTGTTCCCAATTTGGTTTTCATCATTTTTATACAATTTATGTTATGATGGAAACATGAGCTACAAATGTTAATATGAGTGCAGAGCAAGCAACATCTTATTTTATACTACTTTGATAGCTTATTTTTTCATAACTTGTTTTATGCTTTGACAACCCTTTCTATTTATTATTTTATACAATTAATATAATGTCTCAATAAAACCCAAACCATGGCCCGCACACGACCCGTTTACCTAAATGGGTATGGAGTTCTATGTAAAGATGCATATTTAGACTAATGGGATTCGTAAAAAGGCTCGCATGAACTTAGGAGATGATACCTTTTGTGATCGTTTCTTTTTATGATTGTTACCTTGTATGATCATATAAGCCATATTGTGATTGTTCCCTGCATTCGCCTCCGGGGCTTGAAAATTGTGAGGCCCACACGATCACGGGTTCTTGTTTTCTAAGTTTTATCAACTACTTGAGATCCCTTTATCAGGTATAAATTGTAACGCATTGGCTATATGTAACCAACACCATAATTAATATAATTATTATAATCGAACTTAAGGACTTTAAGTAATAAAATTAAATAGATTAGTGGCATAAAACATACTAACCTGGTGCATTGCCAACTTGTAAAGTACACTCGACCTCTAATGCCGCCTTCGGATTTTAAGACATGCTTTGCGGCATCCGTCAGACCGCTATATTTTATTGTTGTGGTGGCTACACCGGCTTCCGCCTCGGTAGCTGCACCTAAACTTGGGCCTGCAATCTGTACAAAAAAGTTAGATTTTGGTAATGGGATTGCTGCCATTGCTTTCGCAAGTTTGCATTACATGGGTGATGAAAAATTACCATCTTGCCCCTGCAACTTTCTTTCGTTTTATATCCCTTTGGTCAAAATAAAGAAATAGTAGTTTCTGATAAAAAAATTTTCACCAGTTGTGTTGTAATACTAATATGCTTATTTAATAACCCATACACAAATATAATTTTTTCAAGATTGATAAAGAAACTGGGCTGACACGTACAATTAGGAGTGGCCAATAGACCAAGTGACCCGTTAATAAAGACCTTGTTAACATGTACAATTTGAAATGGTTATCGGGTTATTTTGATCCATTAACTAATACAGACCTTCTTAACACTTGTTACCGGGTTATATTTTTTTTAAAAGGAGCAACGATTTATCGGGTTAATTAGGCCCCTTGATAAAAAACTTTCAATTTTTAACAACTGGTTTAAACTATACCAGAGAAGCCCGCACTTCCGGTGCAAGCTTTAAGCTACATGTATTCGCTTTAGTGAAATCAACAAAAATTAGGAGATATCATTACATATTCAAAAAAATGGTTTGTCATATAAGTACCCTTTTTAGGCTTCTCAGTTGATTTTCCATCGAAATTCTAAAAAACAAGCGAAGTCTCCGACCACCTTCATCTGTGGCGCCGCAACCGGGTTAATATGCGACGGTTGAGAAGCCGCAGTCACCACGTTAACATTTTGTTGAGATGCCTTGTTCTTATTCTTGAATGCGTCGTGCCACTTATCAATTCTCTTTATAGTTCCAACCAAATGATTGTCACCAACATCCCTAAAAACAAATTTTCTCTTGCAAATAATCAGAAAGATTCAGATTTCAAAACTTGAAAAAATGTGGTAGTTAATTTGATGAACGATACAGATGGCCAGGACATTGCAATGGGCCTAATTTTGGTGGAATAGGTCATACAAACGGTTTTGGTGCAGATGAAGGTATTGAAGCTCACTCAGTATTTTCCCTTTGCAGCCATTAAAACTCAAGTATGTGTAGCCATATGCCCATACGAATTAAGTAATTTAGTTGGATTTTATGTTGAAAAATAGTTCAATTTAGCCCAAAAAAATACTCACAGGCGTGTTTATTTAGTTCGCCAATTTCTATTAATTAAGATTGTGAAAACAGTAATTGAAAAAAATAACATTATAGCATGAAAATGATGAGTTACCATTCCTTCAATTTGGTCTTCACCACCTACCAATCAGCCCCTGCAGCTCTAACCTAGTCAACAGCTACTCCTTCAGCAAATACAACAACCCAAAGAGCCTGCAAAACACAAACCGCCATGAGTAATTAAAAATTGTTCATAATCATAAACTCAATGAACCATCAAAGTACCATTTGCAACTGTGAGTATTTTGTGTCATACTCATTATTACTATATATTAAAGATGAAGCTTGGTGCCGCAAGTGACCCGATTGGTCCACTTGACGGCATGGGGTGTTTCATATATATATTTTTTTTGTTTTTTGGTTTTTTTTGTTTCTCCTTTGCATTTTTAGATTTTGTTGTTGTTTGTTTTTTATAAAACAATTTTTTTGATCATTTTGTTTTTTTATTTAGTATCAACACCGTCGATTCCACTAAATTCGTGTCATTCGCCGTCGCAACTCACATTTCTTTTAACTTAGTGTTGACACCGTCGATTCCAACCAAATTTGTGTTGTTCGCCGCCACAATTAGTGGTTTCATTTTGCCATGTTTTTTGTTTTACATTTTGAAACATGTTAGTTTGTTACTTTGTTGTATTTAGGTGGTGATGAATTTAGTTTTTTGTTTACTTTCAGAGTCGTAAGCCGATGCCAAAAGAATTTGCATTGGTTCATCATTACAGCGAGCGTTTTCTTTAAGTAATTAATTTTTTTCTATCTGATCTTAAAAAAACTTAGTTATGTAGGTTTTGTTCCGAAGCTGTGACCAAATACCGATCGAATTAACGTTGACTTTTAGCCGCATAACACACTTTTTACTAACCAACTAGATGTCGCTTTAAACAAGTTTTTTTATTATAAGCTATACGAGGGTCAATACTATCAGGTTGGCGCAACCACCGATATGCTACCTAGTTTTATATTCAATTAAAAACCATTGAAACCGTGATTGGTGCCCAAATTTTACAGAAAGATCTATGATCAATAACTTAAAGCCGGAAACTCTAAACCTATAATCAGCCCCAAAATCACAAAATTACACACCTGGGTGGCTGGGTTAATGTGAATGCCGAATTCGAATGTGGTTCCTGACGTTGCCGGAGGGTGGGGGCTGCGGTGGGTTGAATTGAATGAGAGTGATCTGATTAGGGTTTGAGAAACACAAACAGGGGTATTTTAATTGAAGGATGTGAATCCGTAAAGCCGGTGGTGACGATAAAGCGGTAACTGGTGAAGCCCATGTGTCAGATTCATACACAAGAGTATTCAAATATAATTGAAGACCAGTATGATTCATTGAAAAGGGCTGTAACGGCAAATTAGCAATCAATGGAGCGATGAAGTAGCGGGAGTGAAATGGAGGGTCGCCTGAAATGTGTATTGTACTGGCTGACGGCAAGAATTAGATATAGCGGCGTCTCCAAAATTAAATTTAGCGGCGTCTTTAAATAATAAAATTACCATTTTGTCTATCTAAAATATCTTCCTGGAGAATAAATTTGGACATATGTCACCTCCATGTTTCATTTACTACCGTGTCCTTCAAAGAGGCTATCCACATTTCTTTTTCCTTTAACCCCTGTAATCTTTCTCTGTAAGCTTTGTTTCTCAGTCTTATCAAATTCAAAATTCAAACAACATTTCTCCCTCTTCTCTCTCATACGCCATAGATAAAGCCTAGACTATGATGAACGATACTTAATAGTTTTGTTTCTTTGTTATGCAATTTGATCTACTGAAATTAGGGTTTCTGCGTTTTGGACGTAACAGTTGAGTCGATTTAGTGTCTTACAATCTTCAATCCTCAAGCACCAGTTCAATTTAATCGTTGGTTCATCATTCGCAGCCTAATTCCTAATCAGAGGTAAAAATTGATTCTGAGTTTGATGTTTATTATTTTTATAGAGTATAGATTTTATCATTCACATGTTTATTGGGATTATCCTCATCTCTTCTGCTTGACAGATTCACATCCACAATGGAGTAATCCTTTGAAGTCCTAAGCCCTAGCCGCTTCTGTAAGTTTGATTCTTCATAATGATTTGACTGATTCTTCATTCTCATAATGGGTTTTCTTTAACTTTATACAAGTATTAATTAATTTAATCGTAGATACAATCGCGTTCGTAACATGGAAATATGGAATTAAAGGTTTGCCTTAAAGTTCATAAACTACTTACACATAGAAAGTACCTATCAAATACCAATCTGCTTTGTTAACTAATGTTGTGTGGGCTAAATAAAAGTAACTTATCCATAGTACATGACACCGTTATGAAATTTGTATTACTAGGCAAGTATCAAATGTTTTCTTTTAAAGAAAACACCATTGTAAATGGCATATTTAATATTGTAGATGAACTTTTTGGTAAATATAAAGATGATAGTGATACAAATGCTTTACTTTACATGTGCATTAACTTGTATATGCTTTGGCTTGTCAATTTTTTTTCTGTCTTATACCTTGATGTTTGTTTCTTTTGCTGCATAAGATGTTATACTTTGTTTATCTTAATTATATGCTGGTTTGGATGTTATGTTCCTTCTGTGTTTGTGATGTCCCACTTTTGTTTCCTGCTTTGTTATGTTTTGGTTTGCGTATTATTGGTTTAAAATGTAGATACTTCAGTTTTTTTATAGCATAGTAGTATTTATAAATGTTTGCTTCTTTTTTGTGTTTGAAGAAATTAAAGTTATCTTTGGTTTTTTTGATTGCTATGACTCTAGGATTTCATTGCTAATGTATTTTTGTTTTACTTCTTTCGTTTGGTGAATTTGTGTTTGTATTAATTTATTGTAGTTTTAGACTTTTGTTTAAGCTCTATCTTTGCTTTTAACATTTGTACTTGATTGCTCACTCTGTCCTCCACATGTCGCGTGATAAAAGACCACAGATTAGCTCATCATTATTCGGTAACGAGTATCATTGTAAATCATATTGGCAAGCCTCTCATCACCCTGCACTGTGAGTTTCTCTAATTCCTTTCCATAGACACCCTTAGTATCCTTTTCTCATTCTTATTTTATTTCATGGTGACTTGTGTTTAGAAAAGAAAGCAAACGATTTAGGCTTCTTGAGAAACACAAGGACTGTGTTTTTTGAGCAAAGGGCTTCCATAAAAAGGAAGATTACTTTCAAGTTAAAGTTTTTAGGTAATACACATTCATTTAATATTGGATTTTTCTAAAAAACAAAAACTATGAACCTAAATTTATTAACAAAATATCAAAGAAAAGGCAGCACCCAGGAATTCAGATGAGTACTTATATTCGAAACTGGGCGAATTGGGCCACAACCAGTTTGGTTAACCTTCTAAGTGCGTGCATCTTTTTGTCCAAGTTTTTGAACATTTTTATATATAATTGCTGCATTAGTAGAACGATTGCTCTGTAGAACTACAGGCTATTTAGCCTTCTTTGTTAATGCTCTCAACGCTAAGTTTTAAGTAACAGGTTGCAAGAAAAGTGTTAGTTATGAGCATCATAAGGAAATTCATTTAAACGGAACTAAGAAACAATACGTTATATGAATACTATTTGGTTTTCTTATATAAATAATGGTTTACAAATTGCACATTTAGTATACACAAATTGAAGTTTTTACCTGCATATTAACACATGTTTTACAATTAACGTTTACAACCTGTGTGTCACACGGGTAAATATCCACTATTGTTTTGTTATCATTGTGTATTCAAATTATTTGTTTATCATTTTGTAGGAATTCAGACAGATCAAAGGAAACATTAGTGCAATGATATCAGTGAGTACAAGGTCTAATTGCATAATTAATTTTAGTCTCAACTTTTCTTGCTTCACTGTTATGTTTTTGTTAAACTACTTGAATTTAATTTCACATGTTTATATGATCATGCTTTCTAATTGCAGACTTATTATAGATGGGTTATTGTCATATCTAATCGGGATTTAGGCCAACATGCATGGTTGTCTAAAGGAAGCTATATTTTGTTTTATGATCTTCCGGCCAACAAAGAAATTGGAGGGCTTCACATGTTATCAACGGCTGACATTAATGTTACACAGTACATCGCAGATAGGTATGGTGTAACACTTTAGGAGTGGCAAGCGTTATGAAGAAGACCACTTGATTCTAAACCTATATTGTGGTTATATTCACGTTTATGATCTAAAAATCCTTTGAATGTTAAAATTTTTTATGTGGTGATGTTTTCTTTTCTCAACAGCCATGGGAGAGTAAGGTCAATTGATCTACATCTTTAGGTAGAATATGCTCTCAAGAGGCAGGAAGCTCAGTCACAAAATAAGCTTGAAGATTTGGAAGTGAGTTTTAATTTTGTATAGTAATACACGCTAAAAATCACCTTTACATAAACAAACTTCTACTATAAAATGTTTAAGGGGAGACGAAATAGAAAAAAAAAAGCACAACAACAATTCTTTCTTACTTGTAAAATTTAGCTTAACAAGGGTATATATGTATTTTTGTAGGTTTGTTCATGGAGTTTCAACAAAAAGTTATAGCTTTTGGATCCTAAGTTAACACCTTTGCCAGGACGGTTCGTTTCTTCATTGGACTTGCGGTCACGGCGGCGACATCAATAGCCATTGCACTACATGAAAGTTTACTATGTATTAAGGATTTGCATTTTGAAAGTCATTGGCATTTACATATATCCCTTTCCTAAGTTCATTTATTACATATTTACTTGTCCCTTAAAAATCAATTACAAATTTCTCCTTCCTAAACCACATATATTACATATCTTCCCATTTCATTAAAATTAGCATATAGAAAGACTATTTTACCCTTAATGAACTAATTAAAGAACTTTTTACATATATCCCCTTCTTATGAGCAACAATTACATATATCCCCATTTAAACCCAAACCGAGTCATTGTTAACACGAACACATCAAATCTAATAAATTCAATAGGAGTTATTTTTTTTAATCGTTAGCAAATATGAAAATAAACATTTTTTTACCATAGTGTATAGGTTCAATATTTCTAACATGGGTGACATATATAATTTGAAATCACATTATAAACATACTTGACTAGGGATGAGCACGGTACCGGTACCGAAAATACCGATCCCGAAAATCTCAAATCTTTGGTACCGGTACCGAAATATTCGGTTCGGTACCGGGACGGTACCGGGATTATACCGGTACCGAAGATAAAAAATCGGGAAATACCGGAACCGTACCGTACCGGTACTGTACCGATCCCGAAACTTAAAATTTTGATACCGATTTGGTACCGACGGTACCGATTTCGGTACCGGTACCGGTACCAATCGTTACCGGTACCGATTTTGCTCATCCTTAGAGCTGGGCTGGTGAAGTAGAAGAGTGTGTGGTTTGAGAAGATTGCATGTTTGGGCTGTTAAGGTTCCGTTTAGGTGGGCTGGCTTGTGGATTTATAGCTGGACTTTGGGAGAATGATAATGGTTGGGTGAAGACTGTTGGAGATGGATCAATGAATGAATGATGGGAGGGGGTTGAAAATGGAAACTTTTTTTTCATCAAACGTGACGTGCCGAGAATATATTATTTTTCCTGTGGAAATTTCTAAGCATTGATAGCCACAATAACTTGTTGGGTACCCGATGAAAATGCATAGGAAGGTACGAGGTTCAAGTTTGTTGGTATGGGTCGCGTAGTGTTTGGGTAGCACGCACAACCAAACACATGAGGGTGTTCATAAGTTGGTTCACGAAGATATAGAGCGGATGTTGGGGATCAATTTTGGAGAGGTGGGGTGGGAAGAACAGTATGTAGATAAGAAGCCATGTGAAGAGATTCAACCCAAAACGTGTAAGGGAGTGAAGCATGAATTAATAATGTAAACATAATCTCGTTTAGACGGTGAATCATCCGTTCGTATTTGCCGTTTTGTTGAGATGTACGTGGGCATGAGAAACATAATTGAGTGATTATTTATTCCCCGCCCATATGATATTAGAAAGATTGTATTTTCATTTTGAATTGGGTTTGAACAAAAGCATGAAAATGGGCAAATTTAGTGAGTGTTTCAGACTTATTATTAGAGGATAAACCCATGTCTATTAAGTTAAAGCATTCACCAAAACCATATAATATGTATATCCTGCATGACTTGAAATAGGAGAGGTCCTGTAAAATAGCAAATGGCACCAAAGTATTAGAAACTCTGTAAAATAGCAAATGGCACCAAAGTATTAGAAACTGAATCCGAAAACGGTAATTGTATATGTTTCGACAATTGACATGAATGACAAACAAAAGGAAATGACTATTTATTTCAAGCAATAAATTTATTTAAATGTAGAAACCCCATGACGGGTTGACCTGGGTTTTCAAATCGGTTGTGCCATGAAGGAGACTCTTAAGCGGAAGCAAAACAAGCAGTAGTGATGGAACTATTGTTGGTGAACGGGTAGAGGTGACCCGAACTATTTTGACGACTCAGGATCGTCCCATCCTTGAAATCCTTCACAGAAAATCCAAATGGGTCAAATTAAAAAGATTCCAATTGTTAATATTAGATTGTCAGACATAAATAAGGTTCTTTATAAATTGGGTTTAAAAAGAACAAATTTTGAAGTATACGGTTTGGATATTGGCGGTACCCGATCCAAGTATTGTAATTTTGTTGCCATTTCCTACAAATATTGACGATATTGGTGAATACGAGGAAAAAGTATCGAGTTTACTTGGATCATAGGTCATTTGGTTGTTCCATAGTCATAGTTTGAAACGCAGCAGCACTCTGAGTGGGCTCCATTGGGTCATACTCGGCCAGGTTCACTTGAGTTGTAGAGGAGCCGGATCTGTTTACCACTATTTCGATGAGCTTGTTTGGGCTTCCATGGTTGGGCCCATCCTTGAGTTGGAAACGAACACGAAGGCGGGGCTAATAAGTAGGGATGGCAATGGGTCGGGTTTGGGTCGTGTTTAGGTATTCCCAAACCCATACCCGGTTATTAAAGTCCATCCCAAACCCGCCGGGTTTCAGGTTTTCCCATCGGGTTTCGGATTTTCAATCGGGTTTTGATAAAATATCCGTCGGGTATACCCGGCCCAAAATCCGTCGGGTTTTGACAAAATATAACTAATCGATTACAAATATGGTTACCATAAAGATAAAATATCTCAAATAATTAACATAACCAAGTTTTGACAAATAATTTATTTGGAATATAGTATATTTATAATATAATAATCTATATCGGGTACATCGGGTATATAATCGGTAATCGGGTCGAAGTAATCGGGTATATTAAAAATCCCAAACCCGCGAAAAATTTTAAAACTAATCCCAAACCCTAATGGGTCGGGTATTAGCCGTCCCTTTTACGCCGGATTTCGGGTTTTCCAATTGGGTTCGGGTTTCTTTACCATCCCTACTAATAAGGAGCAATGGGCCAATACAGATATGGAGGTGGTTGGACAATAGGGTTGGTCGTAGGAGACTGAGTTAGTGGTCCTGAACCACGTGTATTGTTGGGTTTACCCGTTCTTGGGTGTTCACGCTTACCAGATTTGTTATTGGGCCGACGTTGGGGAGGGGTAGGCCCACGGTTATTGGTTTCCCGTGGAACAATGGCTGGGTGGCGGTCACTGACTGCAGCTGCTACAATGGGTGTTGGAACTTGTGTCTCACGAGCATGCTAACGTAGCATCTCCGGTTGCAACATGCTACACATATTCTCCCATGATGGGAGAGTTTGGTTAAGAAACGAGGCCACAATATCATACTCCGGTGGAAGACCACATACGAGTTGAAGAACTAGTCGTTGTTCAGTAACTAGCGAATCAACATCAACAAATTGATCCGCGAGTTCCTTGAGACTTTGGCAGTAAACTTCAAGTAAGGGCATGGCTTGGCTTTGAGAGATAAGTTCGTAAACTCGTGTTCCAAAGTAACGGCTCGTGACCCCTTGTTGTTGAGGAAAATTCCATTGACATGATTCCAAGTCTCCAGAGAAGTGGACTCATGTCAAGGACCCGAACAAGCAGGTCATCAGAGAGGGTCCCATAAATCTATTGGAGGACCACCACATCGATCTTCATCCATGAGGGGTAGTCTGCATGTGTCTTGGCAGGGGCGTACCGTCGATGTGACTCAACACATCGTAGCCTCTGGAAAGGAGCTGGAAAAGTTTTACCTAGGAGTAAGAGACCTTCACTCCATCAAGAACGCGGACCATATTTTGGATGTTAATGATGGTGTAAATGGGGTGTAAGGCTTGTGATTTTGGGTCTGCCATGACTGGAAAATTGAGAGGTCTAATGGTAGGATTAGGGATAGCGACAGAATGAAAGTTTCAAACTGCAAAGGATGATACCATGAGAGATGTGGGAATATTTCAATATCCGTTATTCACTTGGTAAAACCCTTAATATAATACAAAGTCAAGAGGTGAAATAGGAAATGTGTCTAACAAACCTAACAAACTGATAAATAAAGTTTACAAGATAATACAATTAATATAATTATAATAAACCAATAATATCTCAAGATATTATCAGTTAGCGCACTGTGTTTTGTTGGGGATCGTGTGCACATATTATTTCCAACAAAACTCTCTCTTGAGGAAAAAAAAGAACATCATTCGGTTTGAGGTGAATTCTCCACTGTTATCACGTTGTATCTTCTTAATTTGCTTCCCAAATTGTGTTAGCACCCATCCTATGATGAAATTCAATAAACACTCACTTGTATCGCTTTTGTGTTTAATGAGATAAGTCCACACCGCCTACTAAAATCATCAAGAATTGTCAAAAAGAAACTAGCATTTGAGGTAATAGGTTTGCGATATATTCCCATGTGGCTGTATTAAATCAAAATAGGCATTAGTTTTAATACAACTTTTTGGAAAAGACAAACGAGTAAATTTAGCTTTATTACTGCAAGCATCATCAACATTGTCTCTAAGGTTAAAATATGTATTCTTAAAAAATCAATTTGATATAACTTATAGCGTATGAGGCATGACCCAATCTTTTGTGCCCAAACTTATGCGTCTGTCTTTGACATCTTAGCGTTTCTTTCTTTGACTACCACGCCCATGCGATACATACCATTCACATGTTTACCCACTCCAGTTATCTTCTTTAAATGTAAGGCTTACATACAACAAAAATCAGGGAAGAAGCTCTCAACGCACTAAGGATCATTTGCTAATCGACCAACCAAAGCAAATTACAATTGAAATCAAGTATATATAAGTTTGTAATTATTGTCTAGTTTGTTAAGATGCTTTCACCCATAGCTTTAAAAGATATTGACATAGTTAGGAATCATAACTGGTGCTTCATTTGTGCACTCGGTGTAATTTTCGAGTAGGTTAAGTGTGTGGACTATATACTCGCTTGATCTAGAGTCTATAATCCACTTGTCATGCTGTTGTAACTTACCTACCATAAACTTCAAACTCAAGTACATAAATCATTATATTTTTCGAGGGACAATAGTAGAATACCGATCAAAAACTACACAGACCTATCTCTAAACAAAATACATAAATATAAAAAGGAAATAAAAGTTAAACGAGACAATATTTAGGGCGGTTCTGTAAATTTTATGGGGGTGGCTTGGTGAAGATTTCAAGTAATCATTACTTTTTATTTATTAATGAGTTAGTCTTACCATACATTCTATTTGTGTTGGTATCAAATGTGTATTTGATTTCGAGTAGGACTAGGCCAAATGACATCTATATAAGCCTTTGGTATATGATGTAAGTTAATTAACTTTTTAGTTTGTCCTGGGATCGAAGGTTTTTGTTTGTCAATTAATATTTGCGTGTTCAATTTAGTTGATTGCAATACAAGTATTTTGTTTACTTTATGTTTGTACCGCAAAGTGGTAATTAAAGGTGTGCAATCAAAATTCCTTCCAAGTCCTAATGTGGTCCTATGTTATCTTTGTTTGACTTAGGGTAACAACAAGAGAGGTTGATTTCTAATTTGGGTTTGTGACAGTACTTGTGAAACTCTCCTGGTTTAACACTAAATAAAGAGGAGATTGTTTTTCTTAAGTATATTAATAAAATAAGACTAGCAAGTGACTAGACTTAAAAAGACACCCAGTTACAACAAACCCACCCAATTACCCTACGTTATCTTAAACCGAAAAATTACACCACGCCTCCTAATATATTCCCATCAATTTCCCTCTATTCTCTACCCAAACGTCGTACCCAAAAAAGCGATAAACTCGAATTAAACCTCAAACTCAATAAATTCACATAAGATGACTTTAGGAATGATTTTCAAGAATTAATGAGTCGATTTGTTTTGAAAATAACTATTTGGAATCTTCCTTTGATAGACCGACCATACCTTCTATATAAAAGATTTTTTTATTTTCTTTTTAAGAAAACCAAAATTACGCTGATGATGGCTTCCTCCCTGCTGCGCCTCACAAGGTCCTTCGTCCCGTTCCGTCCAGCGGCCCTAGCTGTTTCTGCACATCGTCAACTCAACATTCACAGCATACGTCAGCATTCAACGAACACCACTCAAACAAGGCAGTTTTCGTCACCGTCAGAGGACGCGCCACCACGTACTGGTTTGCTTTTTAACCTGTGTTTTAAAAACCGATAAATACAGGCCGGTTCAACCATTCCCTGTAGGTAAATAGAAATAGTTCTATCGACTTGACTTGAAGTTTAAACTTGTTGGACTCGGTCTGCCCAAGAGACATATTAAATTGATGTGGCTAGTACGTTATGATCCAAGTCGGGTCATACCCAATAACAAGCTAGACAAACACCGATAATATTCGTTCATATATGATGTGATCATAACAAATGAATATTAACACTTGAGTTATTTGGAAAGGGGTTTCTAAATAAAATGTACTTGTGTAATAAACAAATCATATGGATGATTTATGTTTTATGAAAGAACATTACATAGTGTTATTTAAGTTGGTTAAATAACAATATGTGAATAATAATAACCAAGCATGTCTCTTAACATATAATAGGTTTTATAAGTTATAAGTTATAAACTTATAAAAGTATATATGTATGGATATATATATATATGTTTAAAGTTTTATAAAAGAAAAAAGATAATAACTCTTTCAAATGTAATATTATTATATGTTTAAGTGGAGACATGCAAGGTGAGTGGAGACATGCAATGGTTATTATTGGTGGAGAGAAAGATGCCTTTAAATAAAACCAAGTCTTTCTCTTTCATTCTTTCATAACACACATAATTTCCAAGTAAACTTTTCTCTCTTCCTCTCTTGGGTATTTTCATCCAACATAAGAAAAGAAGAAGAAAATTTCAAGTGCAAATCCTAGCTAGAAGTGGTGTGTTGTTGAAGCTTGGGGTATGCTAGCTTGAGGAGCTTCCATATTCAAGTTCTTACCTTTCAATCATCATCTCTTTCACCCGGTTTTGTCATATTGAAAGGTAGTAGTAACATGCATGGACTTATAGTGACATGCATGTATTTGATAGTGTGTAATTCGTATTTGGATCCGGGTTTGGGTTTTGCATGTTTAAAATTGGTTTTATACATATCATATTAACAAGATTTAAAACTTTTATATCCGCTGCGTTTTTGGTAAAATAGGGATTTTATCACTTTGATAATCCTGTTAAAACCCAACAAAACCCCCGATAAAAAATGGTTAAACCGGTTTGGACCGTCATACCAGTTTTTTAAAGCCCCATTTAGTTTTTACCAATTTTTTTAACTTAGCTAAACTTTATTTTTATTTTTATTTAATATTGTACCTGATTATTTTTTGAGTTGAAATTATATTTTATAGAATTTAGTTTTAACTGGTTAACATGGTTGAACCACCTGGTACAGCTTGTTTATAAAACATGGTTTTCAACCTATCTATTTTATAAGTTGAATGAATGCCTTAATATCTTTTTCAACTTCAGTTAGATTTGATCTATGGTTCCTAGCGTCTCAAATGCAAATAATGTCCGGAGTTCCTTCAATGCTATTAACTCTAGTTAACGATGAAGAGGTGACCATAAGCATCCCCGGAATGGAGAAGATGGCTACTAATCTGGGCCCGCGTGTAACGTTACAAATGCCAAAGTTAGGGGAATATGATCAGGAAGTTTTTCCTAACTATTTTTTTGAAGACGACAATTTGCTCCTCGTCTTCAAAACCAGTAAAGAAACCCACCTTGCAGCCATCAAATTCCCGGAGAACGTTCAACACATGTTTAGAATGCAGGGATTTTCAAATGGAAGGACGGATATAACCTTTTTAGGACTGGAAAACACTAATTTCCTTGACCCCTTTGTTATTCATCGTCCTACACCTTACTGTGGTAATTACTATCCCAATGATCAGTATCTTATTAGCGGTGCAAAGGCTCACGAGTTGTTTTTTCAAGCTTGAGTTCAGCTGTTTTATTATTTTATACACATTTATAGTTATATTTATAAATTTGAGAAAAAACTTATAAATTATTAGGTATCTTATGATATGAAAAATTGAAATTCTACAACCGTTTACTTATTTTGTGAATGGTTGCTTTCAGTTGCATTTGATCGATCGTTTCTAGGAAAGAAACTTTGTGAAATAATAGCTAACTCGGGGGTGAAGAGTAAGTCGTTCACATTGTATAAGAAAGATACAGATGAAAGCATGTACATAAAAGGGAATATGCCTGGAGTGGAGAAGATTGTGGTAAATAAAGAAGGTTTGTGTGTGTCGCTAAACATGCCCGGTTTCGAGTTAGAGGATGTGGAGTCGGGTTTTGAATATGACACGCTCATTATTGAAGGAAAACGAGAGAACGAGCATTATATCGCAGGGATACGTGTACCAGAGGGTTTTAAGAGGGAGCGTGATATGATCAAGAGAGAGATGCAAGATGGACTGTTTAAGGCAACTCTTCCCCATGCTAATGTTAACAGGCTCGCGTTCAGTGCGTATCGCTATATAATCAAGAGATACGGAAGCTAGCTATATATATCTTAATGTAAGTTTTGATCCGCTTGATTTCTAAGAAGTAAACCAGCAGCCTTATACAACATTCATGTAATTATTACGTCATTTTTAGCGTGATTTTGGTGGATTAAATTTCTTTATTCAGCTGCTGATTATGGCGTATACAGCACCAATTACTCATTAATGGATTAATATGGCTTTTGGTAACAAGTCAATTTAAAAACTTTAGCTAAAGGTGAAAAACTCAAACTGGGTTAAAAGTCTTATCAAAGTCTATTTTAACCTCATGAATCGTTTCGATTTAGAGATGTAGAATAGGATTTTTATTTTGTAATCATAAATGGAACACATATAAAATCGGACAAAATACTGTTTTCTGGACTTTAATGCTTGTTTTAGTATCAATTCGTTGTGAAGTTAGAAAAATCAGGTGTCGTGATCATCAAGCTATTTTAATTTTGAAGTTAGATTCGAATTAGATTTTAAAAACCCATTCAAGAACATCACAAATATATCTTTTCGGACAGTTAAAAATCAACATCATGGGAGCTTGAACTCTTGCTGGCTTTTAATTTTCCATTTTTAGATATTGTTCAAACTAGAATTTGTTTGTGCATAGATAAATAATCAAGTGTGATGATTAAAAACTCAAAATAAACTATCAGCATTCCAATTCGTTACATAGTATATGAAGAAAATAAAGACAATTATTTTCAGTGTAAAACTGAAAAACAAACAAAAGATAGAAAATGTATAATCAAATGAATGTTTACATTAATAAAGGATTGACTCGAATTACCGAAAGAGTATACATCTACGTTTAATCCCCTTTTATAGATGATTTCATCTAAAAACACACACTTAAACTGACACCTGGAACATGCGGCAAAATTTCTTCTGTTAACTTGCTAAAAGCTTCTAATAAAATGTTAAGGGCTCCTTCTATACCAATTAATAACACTACTTTGCTCAAGTGTAGCGGTGTTATCCAGCCCTAGGACTCCATACCAGTCGAGTTGACCATCGACTATTTTCTTTCGGGAGTGTGTAGCGGTGTTATCCAGCCCGAGGACTCCATACCACACTACGTGAAAATTGACCTTCGGCCACACGAAAAAAGTGTGGCCGTAGGCCTTTGGCCACACACATTTGGTTCAAGTCATATATGGCCAAAGGTCGCGACACCGTGGGTATGATATGGCCACACACAGTTTTTAGTGGCCTTATGTGGTAATAAGTGTGGCTAAAGGGTACAAGCATTAGTTGCTGGCCATCAAGAATCCTCTCCAATAAGTGTGGCTAAACGGTAGAAAATGGTCACATGACTATTTACTATGAGTGACCATTGCACGTATACAACCACATGAATTCATGTTTCAGCCACATGAATTTTATAATAATGTGGCCAATAGGGTTGTATTAAGCTTGCATTGTGACCTATACCGTGTGGATATAGCAAAGAAATGGCCACTTAAATAAAAAATAGAGTGGCTAATTATATCATACAGACACTAGAAATTACATTAAAAGTGGCTAAAAATGTTTGCTTGCCACCCAAACACTCCTTTGTAGATTATAGTGTGGCTATTGTCTTACCGTTTGTCACACATAATGCTTTTTGTAATTTAAAGTGCGGCTATTGTCAAACTTTTCGTCACACATAATGAGGTATTGTGTGGCTAATCATATCATATAGACACTGGAGGTTATTGTCAATGTGGCTAAAAATGTGAACTTGCCAGTCAAACACTCTTTTGTAGTTTGTGGTGTGGCCATTGTCTTACCGTTTGTCACACATAATGCTTTTGTAATATAAAGTGTGGCTATTATCATACTTTTGTTCACACATAGATAAATGTGGCTATTTCATAAGTTTAACAAACACAATAACATAAATTCAAAACAAGTTTACATTAACAAACCTTCACTAATAAGTTATGAATTCAAAATATTTGAAACTACTACTAATTACTATCGACCTCAAACTTTCTCATAAACTAATCAAATTGTTTTTGACTCCTTTCTTCGTTTTCCTTAAGTTCTTTTTCCATTTATTCCATTCGTTGCGCTCGTTCTTCCAACTCGTTTCTTGACTTCTTTTCATCTTTTTCCATTTTGGCTCTAACTTTTTGAACCTAAAATTGTTAAAATATTAGAATCATAACTAGTAAAGGGTTAATGTGAGGCGAAACCTCAAAGCACGACGACTATCACGCACAATCACATTAGACATAATGTATACACAAACAAAAACTTGAATCGAAGACTTGTTGGTGATAATAATCAATGTCAACTGTACTAAAAAGTCCTAACATGTATTCACACATTGTATCATGGCAAATCAACCAAACATTCATCATACGACTTAACTTATGATCACTTAGTTCACGAGACAGATTATAGCTTGTACAAACTGATTTTATTCACTAAGAAAAGATTAAGTATAAATTCTACAAAATTTACCACAGTAGAATATATGAATTAGGTTACTCAAAAAGAAATTTATAATATTTTTTTCATACATACAAAACTCACAATAATTCAACCATTAAAGATATGTACCAACAGTTCAACAGGTTGCACAACAAACACTTGTTTAATGGTTCTATCGACTCATTAATCTAAATTGTGTAAGACCAATTGAGTTGTCTTCAAAATTAATAATACTAACTTTCAGAACTGGAAACAACCCGTTTGGTTTTGACATTAGGGAGTTATGGTGTCGGAAAGACATGACAAAATATAACTCCCCGAATCAGCTTTGACCAGTGTTTTTGTAAAATCATAAAAACTATTCAAAACGTGTCCAAAAATTACAAACTTTACCTTTCTGGAAACTAGACTCATAGTGCTATATCCTAGAATAAAAAATGTTTAGTAATCATCGTTTAACATCAAGTTACATACCATTAAATAAACAAAAACGAATCTGTCAGCAAACTGTTGTTATCAAACAATTGAAATACATACCTTTTTAGCGATGAAAGAAGATGTACTAAGCTTCAATTACAAGAAATAACACTTAAAATTGAAAATCCCCAAACTTGGTTCTTAGGGTTCTTCACACTCAACACGAATCCGGCAAAAAACGAGATAGAATTGATGAAAACCGACACCACACGTGAATTCCTCTTGCAAAAATAATTAGATTAGAGCCCAGAATCAAAGGATTTGGTTAAGAATTGAGTGAGTTAGAGAATTAATTATTGAGGATTATGGTGGGTGTAAAGAGATGAAGAAGAAGAATAATAAGAAGGAATGAAGAGAAAGAAAAAAAGGTAGGTTAAATATATGGTCAAATTAAATTTAAAAATAGGAGGGTAATTCAAAATTTTTTGAAGAAAAGAGGGGTTGAATTTAATTTGAAATTTTGAGAGAAGTGAAATTAATATGAACTAAATATGAATTTAATTTATTTTAATAATTAAAATAAAGAGTTGTTAGTGTGTGTGTGTGTATATATATATATAAAACAACTAATTAAAACTTATATAATATAAAAAAATTGTATTTTAAATATAAAAACATATAAAATAAATACAAGTGATATTTATAGTTGCTCTAAAAGGGTTGAATATGAGTTTAGTGAGTCATAGTTTAGTTAAAGCCCAATAACATGTCATACTTTCATCAATGGGCCTTATTGGATCTTAACTGGTGTTTGTGGCCCATTATAGCCTTTATCACATCATAGTTGCTCTAAGAATGTTGTATAGGAATGTCATTAGTCATAGTTAGATGTTAATGGCCGATAACATGTGATACTTTCATCAATAGGTCTTATTGGGCCTTGTTGGTGTTAGTGGCCCATTATAGTTTTTTTCATGTCATAGTCGCTCTAACGGGCCATATTAGTGCTTGTAATCTCTTAGTGGCCTATTATGGCATGTGATATGTAACATTAGATATTTAAGGGTTATATCGTGTTATAGGGAGTCATATTAGACCGTAATAAACAAATACAAGTCATACATGTCCTAATGGGCTATATTGGGCCTTGAAATCTCTAATGGCCCATTATGCATATAATTTTAAATTGTGTCTAAAGAGGTACAACTCGCCTAACCCATCGAAATACAATAAACATAGGGGTGGCAAATGGGTTGGGTTGGGTCGGAACGGGTTATGGGTCGGAACGGGTTAGGGTCGAAACGTGTCAGGGTTGGAACGGTGTGACATCTGACCTGATCCGACCCGACCCAGGTACCCGTTTCTCTGACCCGATCTCTTTCTTTTATGATTTAGTATTTATTTATACTTATAGTTTACTTAATAATAATATATATTTTCCTTCCCGCCTCTTTCTCTCTCTTTCTTTCCGCCGTCCCGTCCCTCTTCTTCTCTCTTTCCGCCTTCTTTTCCCTCTTGTCGCCGTCCCGCCCTTAAGCCTTGTTTCCCTCTTCTAACTCTTTGCTTGTCCTTTGTTCCTTCCCGCCTAAGGTTGTCTGCGCAGCTCCACGCGCCAGACCCCTTACAAGGAATCATGCGTGAAGACCACCTGTTTCAGCGATACGCGAGACGAACTCTTCTCGCAGCGCGCTAAGAATTGTAATTCTTCTCGCAGCGCGCGAAGAACGGTAGTTCTTCCCGCGACGCGCTAAGGATTTGTAGTTCTTCTCGCAGCGCGCTAAGAATCGTAGTTCATCCCTCGACGCGCGGAGAATTATAGTTCTTCCCGCGGCGCGCTAGGAATTATAGTTCCTCCCGCGGCGCGCTAAGAAATGTGATTCTTCCCACGGCGCGCCTTAGCCTTCTCGCGCTAAACCCTTTGAGTTTTCTTCTGTTTAATCTAGCCGTTTGCTTTTGTGTTGTCTTATCTTTTGAGCTGTTGACCTAATCTGCTTTATGTCTGAAAAGTTGCTTTCGGCGCAGCATGCGCACCAACCCCATTGGTTGGCAGAAAAAGTGACTGACATTATCTTTTGAGATCTGCTTTTGCCATGCTTGACCAGTACCTTTATCTGACCCGCCCATGCTTTTTACTGTTCCCTAACAGCTTTATCTTGCCTCTGCAGCTGCCATATCTTCCATATCTTTTGCTTTTGTTTTCTTATGCTTTTGATATCTTTTGCTTGATCCTGTTAAAGATCTTTTTCCTTTTTTCTGGATTTATGTCTCCTAGGGTTTCTCTATAAATAATAGTAATATTTTCCTAAACACTACACACACAAGCACTTAATCCCTCCTGTTCTTCCTTGCTCTCTGCCGTTGATCCTCTGCCGTCTCTCTCCTTGCCTCCGTCTTCCTCCCTGTTCTGTCCTGCTTTTCCGGTAATATATATATATTATATATAATAATTTACTTATGCTAACTTATAATCAAGACTTAAAACAGATCGTTAAAACAATAATCTTTAATTATAGGTTAACTTGTGCTTGTTTAAAGTTGGTTCTTGCTTTATCTTACACCGCATCGTTTATCAAGTGAGTAATCTCGTACCTAATCCCTTTTTGCTTTTAATGTTTTGGGATGTTCATGTGTTCATACAAACTTAGAGTCTTAAACTTGTTTATGAACTTTAGTCGCGCAGTATCCCATGTGTTGAGGACGTAGACTTGGCTGTTTATTTGTATGTGTGGATCATTAACCGTATTGACGGTCTATTCCGCAGTTTTCATGGTACCATTAGATGAACACGGGAGAACTATCGTTTATGATTTTCTCTTTTGTATACACATGCACAGTTAGTCTTGTTTGTGAGCTCAATTGTGAGCACTGGCAGTCTTGTCTCTTAGAGTTGGTCCCGATCAGATTACACCCTTGTTGAAAACCAGACATACACATGTTGCGCGCAGATTTATTGTTATCTATGTATTGTATTAAACTTGATTTCTCACCAACACGCAAGTGTTTGACGTTTATTTTAACACATGTTCAGGTTTGCAGTAGCTGTTTTGGAGCTTGTGGACACATAGGACGTTTTTACTTTTGGACCTAGATTAAAATGTATCAAGACAAGTTATTGCTGTTCAAATATTATGATTTATAATATATTGATTTATGTTGGTTTATTTATATCTTATGTATACGTTGCGCATGCGTGAATGAATATATTTATTAAATATTGACACCCAATAGTGTCACGAGTAATGAAACAATATGTGGCGCCCCGATGTATAATCCGCCTTTGGTCGGGGTGTTACAGATTGGTATCAGAGCTCGTTGACTTTAGGATAGGTGGTTAGACGTAACGACCTAGAATACCTAAGAGTCCCTTCTCGCGCATGAGAGAAATCTCATGTTTGCGCGCTTATTGTTAATTACTCGTTATTTATGAATATGCTCGCGCTTGCGCAGTATATGATTTTATGTTTTATTTCGTGATATTTCGATTTTTGTTGAATTTCGATTTTTATTGATTTTACTTACATGTTCGTTTGTTGGATTTGAAAATCCGAAAAGTCATGGTGATACATGAATAGTTGATTTTCAATTTCCATTTACGATTATGTTCTGAGGTTGGAGACTTGAAAAGTCATGGTGATACATGAATTGTCGACCTCCAATACTCATTTTCTTGTATATTTTGTATTGAAGATTGAAAAGTCATGGTGATACATGAATCGTCAATCCCCAATACTCGTTTGCTCGTATATTTTAAAATTGGGAATTCGGAAAGTCATGGTGATACATGAATTGTCGATTCTTGATTCGAATTTGTTACCTTTAATAAGTCTGCATTTAGGGTCATTTATTTTACTTTAACTTTTGACAGTAACTGACTCCGTGAAACCAAGCTTTTCGAGGTTATACTTTGTGCTAAAACCAAGATATTAACTAAAATTAAAACTTTTATAGAATGCCTCCGCTATCTCGCCGATTTCAGAGAAGAGAAGCCTCGCGCATGCGTAGACAGCAACGTTCCCAGGAAATGGCCGCCGCGATAGCCCAAGCCTTGAGCCAAAACAATAACAATACCTCCAGTTATAACATTAAGTCCTTTAACGCGGGTAACCCTCCGAAGTTCACAGGTCTTGAAGGAGCCACCGTGATGCTCCAATGGCTCGAAAAGATCGAAAACACTTTCCTCCACACCCAATGCCCCTCAGACAGACGAACCCTGTATGCTTCCAGTGTCCTGGAATCTAGAGCGCTTACATGGTGGAATGGAGTAGCTCATGCGCGTGGCGCAGAGGCTGCTTCTAGCATGACATGGGAGGAATTCAAGGAAATTCTGACGCGAGAATTCTGCCCTCCAAACGAAATTAAGCGCCTGGAGGAAGAATTCTGGAACTTGAAGCAATACAGCGGTGAAGCGCGCGAGTACGCGACGCGCTTCCACGAGCTAAGCTTACTTGTCCCTCACCTTGTTACCCCTTCACGCCGAGCCATCGAGAAATTCCTTGGGGGTCTCCCCATGGAAATTCAAGATTCTGTATGGGCCAGAAACCCAGTAACCCTCTCTGACGCCATTGAGTTGGCCGCTGTGCTCAGCGACAACCATGTCAGAGCAGGAACCCTGTTCCTGCGGGGAACTGAGAAGACCAAACTCACCAAGACTGCCCCTGAACCAACAGAAACCAAACCAGAACCCTCAAACCGTAACAACCTCAAGCGCAGGCGCAAGGCCTATGCGCTTACCAACCCGCCCATTGTCCAGCAACCCGCATACCAACCTCCAGTTCATGCGCCTAACCCACTGTCAGCCTACCCAACACCTCCTATAGTCCACAACTATGCCCTAACCAATCCCGCACTCCCTGCCCCGCCTCCTAAGAAACCTTACACAGGAAACCATCCCTTTTTCCCAACCTGTAGATTTCACCACCCAACCCAAACCCCGTGTCGACTTTGTACCCGATGTGGCCGTACTGGTCACACTGCTGAGAACTGTAGAGTCCTTCTCGCCAATCCAATTGCGCCAACACCACCAGTCTACCCGCAGAACCCACAACCAACCTACCAAAACCCACGACCCAGGTCGTGCTATAACTGCGGTGATCCCAGTCATTTCCGGAACGCGTGCCCAAGGCTACAAGTGCAAATCACACAAGCGAATCCGGTGAACCAGATTTCGAACCAAGTGACGCGTGGACGAGCTTTTAACATAACCGCGCACCAAGCGCAAGCGAATAATGACGTAGTTAATGGTACATTTTTGCTTAACGGATTTTATGCTTCTGTACTTTTTGATACTGGCGCCGATCGAAGTTTTATCTCTCGCGCCTTCGAGCAGAAGCTTGCGCGACCGCGCAACGATTTAAAAGAGGATTTTTCAGTTGAATTGGCTAATGGAGAAACTATTTTAATTAACTCAGTGATTAAAGATTGCACGCTTAACCTTAACGAAAACGATTTTCTGATCGACCTCATCCCCATGCCTCTTGGAAGCTTTGATGTTATCATTGGTATGGACTGGCTCTCGAATAATCGCGCCGAAGTTATTTGCGCCAAGAAGTTGATTCGCATTCCTCGAGAAAACGGTGATCTTCATATTTACGGCGAAAAACCCTCCAGTGGTCTTAAGCTTATGTCTTGCGCCGAAGCCCGAAGGCTCATGCGGAAAAGGTGTATTGCATTTCTAGCCCATGTGGTTAAACCCAATGAAGGAAAGAAGAAGCTTCGCGATATCCCTGTCGTGCGTGATTTTCCTGAAGTTTTTCCTGATGATCTTCCTGGTATCCCTCCCGCTCGTGAAGTCGAGTTCCGTATTGATCTTGTCCCTGGTGCTTCCCCCGTAGCTAAATCTCCTTACCGTCTTGCGCCAGCTGAGATGCAAGAATTGGCAAGTCAACTCCAAGAGTTGACAGCTAAAGGATTCATCCGCCCTAGCTCTTCGCCCTGGGGTGCTCCGGTGTTGTTCGTTAAAAAGAAAGATGGATCGTTTCGCATGTGTATTGATTACCGCGAGTTGAACAAACTCACCATTAAAAACCGGTATCCCTTACCGCGTATTGACGACCTCTTTGATCAACTCCAAGGTGCCTCTTGTTTCTCGAAGATTGATCTCCGCTCTGGCTATCACCAGTTGCGCATCCGCGATGAAGATGTTCCGAAGACTGCTTTTCGAACTCGTTATGGCCACTTTGAATTCTTGGTCATGTCCTTCGGTTTAACCAACGCACCCGCCGTTTTCATGGATCTAATGAATCGGGTGTGTAGACCCTTCTTGGATAAATTCGTGATTGTGTTTATCGATGATGTTCTGGTGTATTCTAAGACCAAGGCCGAGCACGAGCAACATCTTCGGTTGGTGTTGCAAAAGCTTAGAGCCGAGCAGCTCTATGCTAAGCTTTCCAAGTGTGAATTCTGGTCTGATGAAGTACAGTTTCTTGGTCATGTTGTGAACAAGATGGGTATTCATGTCGACCCATCCAAGATTGAAGCAATCAAGAACTGGATTACGCCATCCTCTCCTTCTGAGATCCGTTCCTTTCTGGGCTTAGCTGGTTATTACCGGCGTTTCATTTCGAACTTCTCAAAGATCGCATTGCCTTTAACAGCCCTAACGCACAAAGATAAACCGTATATTTGGGGCTCGAAGCAAGAAGAAGCCTTTCTATCGCTCAAGCGTTTGTTGTGTGAAGCTCCTGTTCTTGCGCTACCTGAGGGTAATGATGATTTTGTCGTGTACTGCGATGCCTCCAACCAAGGTCTCGGTTGTGTTCTTATGCAACGAGGCAAGGTTATCGCTTACGCATCAAGGCAACTTAAGGTTCATGAAAGGAATTATACAACTCACGATCTCGAACTTGGTGCAGTTGTTTTTGCCTTGAAGATCTGGAGACACTACCTTTATGGTACTAAGTGTATCCTTTACACTGACCATAAAAGCCTTCAGCATATCTTTGATCAAAAGGAACTTAACATGAGACAACGCCGATGGAACGAACTCATCAGCGATTACGATTGTGAGATCCGGTATCATCCTGGTAAGGCTAATGTGGTAGCCGATGCGCTCAGCCGAAAACCATGCCAGCTTAACTGTATTTTGCCGCGCACGCATCTTCACTTTGCGCCGATTCAAAGCAACCTTGAATCGCGTATTCGTGACGCGCAGCGCGCATCCATCAGTAATGGTAACCTTCGCGCCGAGTTAGCGTGTGGCGCGGAAGCGCATTTTGTGCCCAATCTAAGTGGAATTCTCTGCTATCTTAATCGCATCTGGATTCCCTTTGATGAGAATCTTCGCGCTGATATCCTGAGTGAAGCGCACAAATCTCGGTATTCTATTCATCCTGGCGCTGATAAGATGTACAAGGATTTGCGCATTACTTATTGGTGGCCCGGTATGAAGAAGGATATTGCTGTGTTCGTAGCTAAATGTCTGACTTGTTCTAAAGTGAAAGCTGAACACCAACGCCCATCTGGTTTGCTCGAACAACCAGAAATTCCTACGTGGAAATGGGAATGTGTAGCGATGGACTTTATTACCAAGTTACCTTTGACAGCAAGCAAACATGATAGCATTTGGGTAATAGTGGATCGTTTGACTAAGTCTGCTCACTTTCTGCCCATTCGTGAAAACTACCGTGTTGAGCAACTCGCGCAGCTTTATGTCAAAGAGATTGTCTGCCGCCATGGTACTCCTTTGAGCATCATATCCGATCGCGATGGCCGTTTTATATCTCGCTTTTGGAAATCTCTCCAATCTGCGCTAGGAACTCGCTTGGACATGAGTACGGCATATCATCCTCAGACTGACGGTCAGTCTGAGCGAACTATTCAAACTCTTGAGGATATGCTCCGATCTTGTGTTCTTGATTTTGGAGGTAATTGGGATTCACACCTGCCTTTGATCGAGTTCTCTTATAATAACAGCTATCATTCCAGTATCGGTATGGCCCCATTTGAAGCACTTTACGGTCGTAAGTGCCGCTCCCCGATTTGTTGGATCGAAGTGGGAGAAGCTCAAATCACAGGACCCGAACTTGTTCAAGAGACAACCGATAAAATCGCCAAGATCCGTGATCATCTGCTGACTGCCAGAAGCCGACAGAAGAGTTACGCAGATCGCAGGCGAAAGCCTCTCGAATTTCAAGTTGGTGATCTTGTTCTCCTCAAAGTGTCGCCTTGGAAAGGTGTTGTCCGCTTTGGGAAGAAAGGTAAGCTTGCCCCTCGATATGTTGGACCATTCAAGATTCTCGCGCGTGTGGGAAAAGTCGCCTACAGACTTGACCTGCCGCCCGCGCTCAGGAATGTGCATCCAACGTTCCATGTATCCAATCTCAAGAAGTGTTTAGCTGACGAGAACCTTCACATTCCACTTGATGAAGTTCAAGTTGATGAAACTATGCATTTCGTTGAGAAGCCTGTTGAGATTATGGATCGCGAGGTAAAGCAAACCAAGCGCAGTCGTATCCCTATTGTTAAAATTCGCTGGGAGTCCAAGCGCGGAGCCGAGTTTACATGGGAAAGGGAATATCAAATGAAGATCAAGTACCCGCACCTGTTCTCTGCGCAACCTACTTCGAGATAAATTTCGGGACGAAATTTCTTAAAGTAGGGGAGACTGTGACATCTGACCTGATCCGACCCGACCCAGGTACCCGTTTCTCTGACCCGATCTCTTTCTTTTATGATTTAGTATTTATTTATACTTATAGTTTACTTAATAATAATATATATTTTCCTTCCCGCCTCTTTCTCTCTCTTTCTTTCCGCCGTCCCGTCCCTCTTCTTCTCTCTTTCCGCCTTCTTTTCCCTCTTGTCGCCGTCCCGCCCTTAAGCCTTGTTTCCCTCTTCTAACTCTTTGCTTGTCCTTTGTTCCTTCCCGCCTAAGGTTGTCTGCGCAGCTCCACGCGCCAGACCCCTTACAAGGAATCATGCGTGAAGACCACCTGTTTCAGCGATACGCGAGACGAACTCTTCTCGCAGCGCGCTAAGAATTGTAATTCTTCTCGCAGCGCGCGAAGAACGGTAGTTCTTCCCGCGACGCGCTAAGGATTTGTAGTTCTTCTCGCAGCGCGCTAAGAATCGTAGTTCATCCCTCGACGCGCGGAGAATTATAGTTCTTCCCGCGGCGCGCTAGGAATTATAGTTCCTCCCGCGGCGCGCTAAGAAATGTGATTCTTCCCACGGCGCGCCTTAGCCTTCTCGCGCTAAACCCTTTGAGTTTTCTTCTGTTTAATCTAGCCGTTTGCTTTTGTGTTGTCTTATCTTTTGAGCTGTTGACCTAATCTGCTTTATGTCTGAAAAGTTGCTTTCGGCGCAGCATGCGCACCAACCCCATTGGTTGGCAGAAAAAGTGACTGACATTATCTTTTGAGATCTGCTTTTGCCATGCTTGACCAGTACCTTTATCTGACCCGCCCATGCTTTTTACTGTTCCCTAACAGCTTTATCTTGCCTCTGCAGCTGCCATATCTTCCATATCTTTTGCTTTTGTTTTCTTATGCTTTTGATATCTTTTGCTTGATCCTGTTAAAGATCTTTTTCCTTTTTTCTGGATTTATGTCTCCTAGGGTTTCTCTATAAATAATAGTAATATTTTCCTAAACACTACACACACAAGCACTTAATCCCTCCTGTTCTTCCTTGCTCTCTGCCGTTGATCCTCTGCCGTCTCTCTCCTTGCCTCCGTCTTCCTCCCTGTTCTGTCCTGCTTTTCCGGTAATATATATATATTATATATAATAATTTACTTATGCTAACTTATAATCAAGACTTAAAACAGATCGTTAAAACAATAATCTTTAATTATAGGTTAACTTGTGCTTGTTTAAAGTTGGTTCTTGCTTTATCTTACACCGCATCGTTTATCAAGTGAGTAATCTCGTACCTAATCCCTTTTTGCTTTTAATGTTTTGGGATGTTCATGTGTTCATACAAACTTAGAGTCTTAAACTTGTTTATGAACTTTAGTCGCGCAGTATCCCATGTGTTGAGGACGTAGACTTGGCTGTTTATTTGTATGTGTGGATCATTAACCGTATTGACGGTCTATTCCGCAGTTTTCATGGTACCATTAGATGAA
This sequence comes from Bidens hawaiensis, assembly GCF_021521415.1. NCBI lineage: Eukaryota > Viridiplantae > Streptophyta > Magnoliopsida > Asterales > Asteraceae > Bidens > Bidens hawaiensis. The sequence continues at coordinate 133,918 of NW_027495067.1, read as the reverse complement.
CACGGGAGAACTATCGTTTATGATTTTCTCTTTTGTATACACATGCACAGTTAGTCTTGTTTGTGAGCTCAATTGTGAGCACTGGCAGTCTTGTCTCTTAGAGTTGGTCCCGATCAGATTACACCCTTGTTGAAAACCAGACATACACATGTTGCGCGCAGATTTATTGTTATCTATGTATTGTATTAAACTTGATTTCTCACCAACACGCAAGTGTTTGACGTTTATTTTAACACATGTTCAGGTTTGCAGTAGCTGTTTTGGAGCTTGTGGACACATAGGACGTTTTTACTTTTGGACCTAGATTAAAATGTATCAAGACAAGTTATTGTTGTTCAAATATTATGATTTATAATATATTGATTTATGTTGGTTTATTTATATCTTATGTATACGTTGCGCATGCGTGAATGAATATATTTATTAAATATTGACACCCAATAGTGTCACGAGTAATGAAACAATATGTGGCGCCCCGATGTATAATCCGCCTTTGGTCGGGGTGTTACAAACGGGTCAACTAAAAAAAGGTTGTTATGGTTCGGGTCGGAACGGGTCAGGGTAAAAAGGTTCGGGTCATAACGGGTCCGGGTTAAAATGGGTCAAGGTCGTAACGGGTCAAAACGGGTCTCGAGTCTTTTTTTTTGAACAAGGACAACGGAGGAAATGTTTAGTTTTATCATTAAAATTCATGTTCCAGTCCAGTTCATTTCAGCACTTAACAACTCATTTTAAAGCAAACAACATGCTAAACAGCTCATTTCAGCGATTTTTCATTCTGTTTCAGCCCTTAACAGCTCGTTTTAACAGCAAACAACATGTTAAATAACTCGTTTCAGCAAGTTTTCAGTTCGTTTCAGCACGTAACAACTTGTTTTTACTGCAAACATCATGTTAAACAGCTCGTTTAAGTGATTTTTCAGTCCGTTTCAGCATTTAACAGCTTATTTCAGCACTTAACAGCTTGTTTTTACAGCAAACAACATGCTAAACGGCTCGTTTCAGCGACTTTTCATTCCGTTTCAGCACTTAACAGCTCGTTTTAACAGTAAACAGCATGTTAAACAGCTCTTTTCAACAAGTTTTTCAGTTTGTTTCAGCACGTAACAGCTCGTTTTTACAGCAAACATCATGTTAAACAGCTCGTTTCATTGATTTTTCAGTCCGTTTCAGCACTTAACAGCTCGTTTCAGCACTTAACAGCTCGTTTTTACAGCAAACAACATGCTAAACAGCTCGTTTCAGCGATTTTTCAGTCCGTTTCAGCACTTAACAGCTCGTTTTAACAGCAACTAACATGTTAAATAGCTCGTTTCAGCAAGTTTCAGTTCGTTTCTGCACGTAACAGCTTGTTTTTAGCAAACATCATGTTAAACAGCTCGTTTCATCGATTTTTCAGTCCGTTTCAGCACTTAACAACTCGCTTTTACAGCAAACAACATGCTAAACAGCTCGTTTCAGCGATTTTTCATTCCGTTTCAGCACTTAACAGCAAACAGCATGTTAAACAGCTTGTTTCAGCAAGTTTTCAGTTCGTTTATGCACGTAACAGCTTGTTTTTACAGCAAACATCATGTTAAACAGCTCGTTTCATCGATTTTTCAGTCTGTTTCAGCACTTAACAGCTCATTTCAGCATGTTTTGACCAATTTTACAGCAATTCAGCAATAAAAATCAATAGTTCAGCTCGTTTTTGCCTGTTTCAGCAGGTTACATAACCAATACTTCAAAACGTTTTGTGTTTTTAATCCAGAAAACAAGTATAGGCAAACGTTTAGTGTTTTCAAAACTAGTATGCAAGTATGTCCGTGTTTTCAATCCAAAACCTCGTGTCACGTGTAACAAAGTTTTCTCAAAACCAAATGAATGCATTTGACTCGTTAACTGTTACCTAGTACAAGTGTTTTAAGTTATGAGAGTATGTTCAACAACACATGACTCTAAGACCCACGTATGAACTCACACACAAACTTGACCCGACGAATCATTGGTGATAATAAGTAATGTCAACAGTACCGAAAGTCCTAACATGTATCCACGCATCATATCATGGCAAAGCAACCAAATATTCATCATACAACTTAACTTATGATCATTCAGTTCACGAGACAGATTCTGGCATGTACAAACTGATTTTATTCACAAAGAAAAGATTAAGGATAAATTCTACAAAATTTATCACAGTATGATATATGAATCAGGTTTCTCAGACAATTTTTATTATATTTTTCTCAAGTATAGAAAACTCACAATAATTCAACCATTACAGATAGGTACTAAGAGTTCAACAGATTGCGCAACAAAAACTAGTTTAATGGTTATATCAACTCATTAAACCAAATTATGTTAGACCAATTGGGTTATCTTTTAAACTCATAATACTAAGTTCCAGAAGTGGAACCAACCCGTTTGGGTTTGGGTTGTAAAGAGTATTAGGTTGAAGATGGTGATGATAACATACACCTTATACACAGTCAGCCGCCACGTAGACGTTCCACGTAATATGATATTTGACAGCTGGGATGGCCACGTCAGACAAAGACTAACGGAGTTAACATCCGTTAGTCGTGGCCCGTTAAAAACAGATGCACAAGTAGTTGGTACTGCCAGCAGGCAAGTGTAAAGTTGGGATGTATATTTACCAATAGGCCATAGTTTAGATTGTTTAAAACCAATTTTCCTTATTTTAATAAAATTAGATCTAACATAAAGCTTTAGCTAATTGTCAAGTATTTAAAAAAACACTCCCAAATCATTTTAAGATGGATAAGATTCAATATAATGAACATAATAAAAAAATGTATTTTTATAATACTCTTGTATAAGGTGTGCAAACAAACGAGTTGCAGGTGAGCTACTTGATCTCGGATTGACAAAAATATCGAAATAAGCCAAACTTTAATGACTTTAAGCCGAGTTAGAGCCTCAAATAAAGCATGTTTTGCTTTGAAGCCTAAGCTTGAGCTTTGTGTGAGAAACTTGTTTAGGCTTGTCGAGCCTTAATGAACCTAATGCATTTTTAAATTTTAGTTCTTTCGGGTTTCTATATATCATGCTCAACTAAGTTTTTCTCAAAATATATATATATATTTTAAATGTATATAAATTAACTAATCAACAATAAACGAGTCAAACTTAAATTAAAAAAAAACTCACGCGCAAAAAAAGAGCTTTAAACAAGTCAAGCTCAAGCTCAAGCTCAAGCTCAAGCTCAAGCTCAAGCTCAAGCCTCATAAATTAAAACGACTCAGACTCGAGCTCGACCTCGGCTGAGCTCGTTTACACCCAACAATAAGCATATAACCCTTGGTCTCCAAGAAACTTTGCACTGGTTTTCAGAATTGCGTAATCGGAGACCATGGCATCCACCCTGCTCCGCCTCACAAGGTCCGTCATCCCATTCCGTCCACCCTCACCCATACGTCTACCCACCATTCACACCACACGTCAGCATTCGGTCAACACAAGTCAAACAAGACCCTTTTCATCTCCGTCGGACAACACACCACCAAAACGTACTAATTCTCTTCTTAACCTCCAATAATATTTCAATGCTTGTTATTTAAATGCTTTAATTTTCAATTTCAGCCACATTTGAATTTGATCTACCATTTCTAGCGTATCAAATGGACATAATGTCAGGAGTTCCATCAATGCTGTTAACTCTGGTCAACGATGAAGAGTTGACCGTACACATCCCTGGAATGGAGAAGTTGGAGACTGATGACGGCCCGTGCGTGATATTACAAATGCCGGGTTTACCAGTACCGAAAGGCGAATATCAGGCGGTTGCTCATAATACGGTTGTTGAAGATGATACTATGCTCATGTCCTATAAAACCAGTAAAGAAACCTACCTTGCGGCTGTCAAATTACCCGAGAATGTCGACCCGGTCGGTAGAATGAATGGGTTGATTTCCAAGGGAATGGTGAAGTTAACCTTTCCGTATCTGAAAAACACTGATTTTGTTCACACACCTGTTAAAATCGTTCGCCCTACGCCTTATTGTGGTAATTACTGTCCCAATAATATCTTAGGTAGAATTGGTAATTGGGTCGGGCTGGTTTGGGTTGGAACGGGTCAGCTCAAAAAAGGGTTAATTTGGTTCAGGTCGATAGGCAACGGGTTTGGGTTAAAGCGAGATGGTTTAAAAAATTGTCTTTTGAAGTTACTGTACATTTTTGAAATTTAAAAATAGGCTCGTTGAACCTCAACGAGCTTGAACGGACTTCAATTCTTCACGTACAAGGCTCGAGCTCGGCTCGTTTAGAGCTTTTAATTGATCCAATCTCGAGTGGATTCCATGCGGGTCGGCTCGTTTGCACTCCTATTAAGTATCTTAGGATCTTTTAGAATTGAAACTATACAGTTATATACTTACATTGTGAATGGTTACTTTCAGATGCGTTTGATCGATCAGATCTAGGAAGGAAACTGTGTGAAGTAATAGCTCACTCGGTTGTGAAGAGTAAGTCGTTCACTGCGTATAAGAAGGATACGGGGGAAAGCATATACATAAAAGGGAATCTGCCGGGGGTGGAGAAAAATGTGGTAAATAAGGAAGGTTTGTGTGTGTCGTTGAACATGCCCGGGTTTGAGATAGAGGATGTGGAGTCGGGTTTTGAGTATGATACTTTGATCATTGAAGGAAAACGGGAGAACAAGCATTATATCGCGGGGATACGTGTGCCAGAGGGTTTTAAGAGGGAGATGCAAGATGGGTTGTATAAGGTGACTCTTCCCCATGTTGATGTTAACAGGCTTGCGTTCAGGACGTATCGCTAGATAACTTTTGCATATGGTTGCTGACTATATATATATATATATATATATGCTAATGTTAGTTTTAAATCTAAGAAACAATGAATCAGTTATGACTTAACTAGCTTGTAAGAAGTTGCATCCAAGTGACCTCAATTCATCTTGTGAGTTGTGAGGCTTATTAGGGTCCTGGCCTTTTGTGTACTAACTAATGGATGAATATAATAGATATGTAAGAAGTGGGTTACTATTTTGATCACTATTGTAACATTTCTCTTCCTTTAGTTAACTGGGCTGATTTGACTTTTTGAGGTCAAACAGGCATCAGTTTCCTTTTACTGTTACACTGATAGAAGTCTAATGGTTCTATTAACATCAAATCTAACAACAGATAACAGTTTATAATTATTCTCAGAGAGGGTTAATGAGCTGGTTAGTTTAAAACCGGTGATTTTTTACAGGTCAAAATAGGATGTATTGACCCCATGCAAAATTATTGTAGGTATCAAGAACAAAAAATCCATTATTACAATAAAAGATCAATGTTTTTCCAAGTAAAATGACTTGAAGGGTTATGACCTATACAACGTTCATTTATGAATTTTGTATCTTTTTAGCGCCATATTGGTGAACTAAATTGTTTTATTTAGATGCTGGTTATGAATTATGACCTATCACTATTTCTATAATTGTATAAAGCTCTAGAGGTGGAAACTTTGATTCAAATACTCATCAATGGATTAATATGGCTTGTGTTTATCTCAGGCCAATTTGAAAACTTTAGTTAGAGGTGAAAAAGTCAAACTATGTTAAATTTGAAAGTGTTCAAAGTCTATTTTAGCCTCCTGATTAGTTTCAGATTTAGATTAAGATTTCATTTTGTAATCATAAATGGAACACATGAAAAATCTTACGAATTGGACAAAAAAGTGTTTTCCAGACAACTTGGCTACATGTACAAGCCAAACCTGTTTGACAAGTTACCCAACATGTTAGACTGCTCCTCTACACATTATTGGCAACCAGAGATCAAAATTAAATACAAAGACGAGTAACACAATGTTAAATGTGTATTAACGGCCGGAATATCATCAAAATATCATACATTTATGAGTAACACAAACTAACCATTATTCTTGAACATCCACTATGTACTAGGATCTAGATAAAACCACACGTTGACTTACAAACTTGAAATTTGTAATACAAATTGTTTTTTTTTTTATTGTGAGAAGGTTACAACATTCTGGAACTAGCTATAACTAATGAACTTATAGTATGCCTATGCAGAAAATAACGTAAGAGATTGGGAACATAACAAAAAACTACTTATCCGTATAGTTCGTTATTAGTTATACACTTATACCTATGCATATACTTTTAATTTATTAAATTATTTATACGTCATTCGTCATTTGTCTTTTTAAACCCATTCAACCATTGGACCAGACCAATAAGGCAGACTGTAAGACAGTCGGTTCAATGACATTTATGGTAATGAATACATTAGCCTAACATCTGCTACGAATGTTAAGCTAACAAGATGTAGAGAGATATTGCCAAATCATTGGTAATCGATTTATGATATATGTGGCAGTCTGTATACATTCACCTATGAATCTTCGAAACATAGGTGAATGAGTTGTTTCAAGAAGACGTTGATGTTTGTGTTCCACCACTGTGTGAGATGAGGGAATATTTCGATCTCCGTTATTTACTTGGTAAACCTTAATATAGCACAAACCTAACAAACTGATAAATACAAACTACAAGATAATACAATTAATATAATTATAATAAACCAATAATATCTCAAGATATTATTGGTTAGCACTCCCCCGCACTGTGAGCCGTAGTTGACCTAAGGCACAACCATAATCGAAAATGGATGAATAATTGCTTCTGCAGGCCCTTAGTAAAAATATCTGGATATTGATAGTCAGCGGGAATATGTAACACACGTACGTCTCTGATTCTAACTTTGTCGCGGACAAAATGGATGTCAAGCTCAACGTGCTTAGTTCGTTGGTGTTGTATCAGGTTCTCAGAGAGGTATACGGCGGAGATGTTATCACAATATACAATAGTGGCATCGCGTACAGGGATATGAAGTTCAAGCAGAAGGTTTCAGACCCAACTTGTTTCAGCTACTGTGTTTGTGACTCCCCTATATGGTCAGTTGTCATTTGGAAGACCAGGAAATTAGATTGCTGCCAAGAAAGGCATAGTATCCGGACGTTGACCGGCTAAAGTAGGGACAACCACCCCAATCCGTGTTGGAATAAGCGGTAAGTTTCAAGGACTTGGATGGTGAAATTTGAAGGCCACAGTGTAACGTACCTTTAACGTATTGAAGGATACGTTTCAGAAACTGAAGATGCGGCTCCCTTGGATCATGCATAAAAAAGGCATATTTATTGTACCGCGTATGCACGATCGGGTCTAGTAAAAGTGAGGTGTTGCAATGTGAGGTGTTGCAAAGCTCCTGCAAGACTTTGATACATAGAAGGATCGGTGACCGGGGGGCCAATGGTGGCACTTAGCTTGGAACCAATTTCAACAGGGGTGGTAATGTGTAAGGCCCCGTTACCGGTAACCCTACTTTCGTGTTGGATTTACTCATAAACACAGTTCTAAATATCAGAGTTAATTAAAAACTTTACGCGGAATATAAAACTTTCATAAAACATTACATATCGATTCATAATCATGTCTTAAAACATTCCTCTTGTCTTTCAAAATCAAAACATAACTTAATAAACATATCAGATCTTCAGATGCCAGGCTTTAGTCTTCTGCCATGTGTCCTCCACTCAAGCCAGCTGTCTCAACCTACTCACCTGCGTGCATACTAAAAGTCAGCTACGCTGAGTGAGTTCTAGTTAATCATACAATACCATACAATACCATATTACATACATACGTACTTAACCTCATAACTTTCTTTCATACACACATAAGTACTCATGCCTTCATTCTTACTTACATACTTTCTTTAGATTCATAATCATACGTTTTAAATAGCCTTTCGCCCTATAACCTCACAGATATTATAAGGGTCTGGTCCCTAACATCACAGATATTATAAGGGTCTGGTCCCTAACATCACAGATATTATAAGGGTCTGGTCCCTAACATCACAGATATTATAAGGGTCTGGTCCCTAACATCACAGATATTATAAGGGTCTGGTCCCTAACATCACAGATATTATTAGGGTCTGGTCCCTAGTTTTCGAATATTAGTAGGGTTCGATTCCCTCTTCGTTACCATACAACCATACATCATACCTCGAGTATTATTAGGGCTCGGTACCATTTTCGTAACCATACAACCATACAACCGTTATTTCCTTCTTTTATTAACTTTATTACGTTCATACACATAAACATACATATCATACTTGCCATATTTATAACGTTACAACCTGACAGTACGTGCAATATCCGAAGATCGTTCACGTACCATCAAGCAATCATTCATACATATCATACTTACCATGTTTATAACGTTACAACCTGACAGTACGTGCAATATCCGAAGATCGTTCACGTACCATCAAGCAATCATTCTTACATATCACATATATCACATATGGCATACACTTATCACTTAGGATAAATGTATTAACAACACATCAAGTATGCACACAGCCCCGAAAACATAACAAGGAATGGGGCTAGAAACTCACCTGGATCCTGTTACGCTCGCCGTTGATCGTAATTCCTTTCTTTAACTGGGCTCGGCTAACTGTATAATATTTACACATATCAATTAACTACTACTTCTCGTTTTGTATTTCTATCTATATATGACCCACAACGAACGGGGGTCCGGGGGCAGCGCCCCTGGCAGCGGGGTTCTAGGGGCGGCAGCCCCTAGCGGGGTCCAAGGGGCAGAGCCCCTGGCTGGGGTTAAGCTGCCAGGTCAGCTTGGAAAAATTTTATTTTCGATAACTGCCTTAACACATTTTCCATTAGGTTTTTAATTTATTTTCTAAGCGAACTTTACTTTAGGCGAAGTTAAACCTTAGGCGAACTTGGCTTCAGGCGAAGTTAAACCTTAGGCGAACTTGGCTTTTAGGCGAAGTTAAACTTCAGGCGAACTTGGCTTTTAGGCGAAGTTAAACCTCAGGCGAACTTGGCTTTTAGGCGAAGTTAAACCTCAGGCGAACTTGGCTTTTAGGCGAAGTTAAACCTCAGGCGAACTTGGCTTTTAGGCGAAGTTAAACCTTAGGCGAAGTTACCATTTCAGCGAAGTTGCCATCAGGCGAACTTGGCTTCAGGCGAAGTTATCATCAGGCGAACTTGGCTTTTAGGCGAAGTTCATCAGGCGAACTTAGCTTGCAGGCGAAGTTCATCGCTTGAAGGCGAAGTTGCCCAGATGAAGGCGAAGTTGTCGCGCTGCAGATCTGTTTGCCCATAACTCCTTCGTTTCTTAGCCAAATAACTCGATTTTGGTACCCACGGAATCGTATGATCGGCGCCTACAAATCCCAACCATCAAATCGGCCTAAAATCGACGTTTTAGGGGTCCGATTTGAGCAGTTGTGTTTCGGGTCCGATTAACCCGTCAAATCCTAACCATTTTCAGTAATATTAGCTTGGCGGGATTAGTTCTTACCTTTCCAACTCAGATCTACCAGCACAATCTCGGGTCTCGACTTCGGATCTCGGTCGGTTATGTGTGTGTTTTTGAGTGTGTAAAAGAGAAAGATGGAAATAAAATGATATCTTGGGCTTGGGATGGGTATTTATATCTCTCAAGCCCACGGGCCCAAGGCCCATTCTCATTTAACCCATCTTACGTAATCTAAGCCCATGACCCGTTCCTTACTCGACATTAAATAACTAAAACGTGAAATCACTAAACATAACTTTCTTTTATTTAACATTATAAAAATTTTAGGATGTTACATAATGGGTTTGCAATTTGACATGTCTGCCCTTGATAAAATATCCACAACATATGTGGTTTGAGACAAAAATAAATTGTGGTTCTTCCTTTCAACAGTGATGCCAAGGAAATGGTGAAGCGAGCCTAGATCGCGCATCTTGAATTATGAGGATAACAACTTGATATGTCATCTACGTAAAGTAAAAATACGCCATTTGGTTCCCATGTTTGTAGATGAGTAGTGATGTGTCTCAAACGCTACTTTTGAAACCACACTTTGTAAGGAAACCAACAAAACAGTGGTACCATGCTCTTGGAGCTTGCTTCAAGGCGTAGAGTGATTTTTTCAATTTGCAAACATATTTTGGCGTAGTGGCATTTACAAAACCTGGTGCCTGAAACATATAAATAGTTTCCTTCAAATTTCCATGTAGAAGTGCGTTTTCGACGTCTAATTGGTGAATCGATCATGATCGAGAGACGACCAAACTGCAAACCCCCCGAATTGTTGTGGGCTTGATAACCAGACTAAACGTATCCTCACAAGCGATGCCTACTGTTTGACTTTTACCATTCACAACTAGTCGAGCCTTATATCGCTCCAATGTACCATCTGATTTATATTTATGCTTAAACAACCACATGCATCGGATAATCGGAGCATCGACAGGTCTCGAAATTAATTCCCATGTATTAATTTCCAATATAGCTTTTTCGTTAGACATGGCATTTTTCCAGTTTGGATCGTTTAATGAGGCTAGGTGGGACTTGGGCAACAGAGAGATGTGATTGGTATTTAGATTGAGTGGGACACGTGGTTTGGTGGAGCCAGTTTGGGATCGTGTGACCATATGGTGAGTGGGAAGAGGTTGTGGTGGGGGTGACGAAGGTGAGGATGGGGTGTAGGAAAGGTATTGGAATCGGATGTGGGTGTGTATTGCGGTTTTGTTCGATTGTCAGTGGAGTTGGAAGTTGGCTGAAAGGTATTGGTCTGGGCTGGTGTAGTGAGTTCGGCCAGTGTAGAAGTGTGAATAGGGGTAGAGAGCTGGGCTGGTGAAGTAGAAGAGTGTGTGGTTTGAGAAGATTGCATTTTTGGGCTGTTAAGATTCGGTTTAGGTGGGCCGGTTTGTGGATTTATAGCTGGGCTTTGGGAGAATGATAATGGTTGGGTGAAGAGTGTTGGAGATGGATCAATGAATGAATGTCGGGGGTGGGTGGGGTGTAAATGGAAACTATTTTTTCATCAAACGTGACGTGCCGAGAATATATTGTTTTGCCCGTGGCAATTTCTAAGCATTGATAGCCATAATAATTTGTTGCCTACCCGAGGAAAATGCATAGGAAGGTACGAGGTTCAAGTTTGTTGGTATGGGTCGCGTAATGTTTGGGTAGCAAGCACAACCGAACACATGAAGGTGTTTATAAGTTGGTTCACGAAGATATAGAGCGGATGTTGGGAACCGATTTTGGAGAGGTGGGGTGGGAAGAGCATTATGTACATAAGAAGCCATGTGAAGAGATTCAACCCAAAAACGTGGAAGGGAGTGAAGCATGAATTAATAATGTAAACATAATCTCGTTTAGACGGCGAATCATCCGTTCGTATTTAACGTTTTGTTGAGATGTATGTGGGCATGAGAAACATAATTGAGTGATTATTTATTCCCCGCCCATATGATATTAGAAAGATTGTATTTTTATTTTTAGCCAGGAACACTCTCAACTAAAGAAAAAATGTTACCCACCACTCTCAACTAAAAGATACCACATTAGAAAGCTAACTAACGGGGTTAGTGCTTGTTAAGTTCGGGAGTGCCTAAAAAAAGAAGGTGAAAGTTGAGAGTAGTAGGTAACATTTCTTTAGTTGAGAGTGTTTTCAGCAAAATAATGAAAATTACGAGTATATAAATCCAATAACCCTGATTAAAATTTCCACATACTCTCGTTCATGCTTCATGGATTTATACATAGCACATATCCACATGAGTATTTAATCACACAATTTCCTTTTGTTACTACTTACTACCACCATTTTAGTGTAGCCATTAATATAACTTGATTGTAGTTCTAACTCGTTGATTGTGTTTATGATCTCTCCATGTCATATTTGGTATAATTGCATCAATTATGCTTTGCTTTTCCCATAACCTACAAAACAATAAAAACTAAAAACCTAGAATATTTTGTAGTAATTTCCTACATTAAACAAGCATATAATTTGCAATACAGTGTACCGATCACGATTCTATTTCGTGAAAGCACTCAAATCCAACTTTAAACCCCATTTTCTTTAAAAATCGGGTTATATCTAAGGCACATCTTGTGTTTTGTAGCAGTGTGATCTGGTGATCAGTAAGCCACTTATTATACACATTAAATCAGAGTTAAATTAAGTTTGTTAATTTCGTGTTACATAAAAAAAAATTGCTAAGTAAACAATAAACGAGTAGACATAAATATCAAATTTGTAAATTAACTAACGAGATAAGTTCAAGGTATAGATACATAACTCAAACGCTCTTAAGTTAAACAAATAAAGGTCAAGATCCTTCAACAATCGTAGATCTTAAAAAGACCAGAAACCTAAACAAGATGATTTAAAAGAGAAGTGCAAGAAAGGTGAAATTAGTGGAAATCAATTTCAGTTGTGGGGGAGGCTCGATGCAGCTTCAATAACTTCCTAGCAAACGTCATCTGTTCACAGGAGGACAGAAAACAATAAATAAAAAGAACGAACACAATAAATAAAAGAGAAATCTGCAATTTGCCTCCCAGGGTTATATCGTCGCTGGATAGATTAACCACTGAAAACGAAATTGCGAAGGTTCTGTCACTGTGAAATTTGGGCGGGGCAGTATGTGCCCTTCCGTTAAATATTTTTGTTAATGACCGTTGAGATGGAGGGTGTTTTAGACTTTTTACAAATAGAATTTCGGCGGGTCACAGTCTGTGCCATTCTATTTGTTATTTTTTTTAAAAGCTTGGAAAAACCAGCTTGCCGGGAAAAATGACAGTCCAACCACCGGGTATTATCTTCTTCCTCCTTCCTTCATACTCTTTCCCCCTTCTCCACCAATCCTTCCTTCTTTCCTTACCCATCTTAATTTCCTCCACACTTTATATATATATATATACCTCCACCTCCTTAGACAACAACACCATCACCGATCACCAACACCGACCCCGTTCGACACCGACACCGACGCCTCCATCCGACGCCGACACCATCACCTTCGCCATCCGACAACATCACTGACGCCACCACCGCCGTACCTTCACCTTCACTTCACAATGGTTTTGGTGTTGGTTATTAGGTTCAATTGGTTATTCGGAGTCACGCTAGGATTGAGTCTCCGAATCCGGATTCAGATTCGGAGAATTTCCGTTCGTTTGGTTGTTACGTTCGCCGATGAAGCCCGGTTGGCCTTCCGTAGAAGGTGGAATCTTGACCCGCTTCTCCTTCCGTAGTGTTCGGGGTCGACACGTAACATGTAAAATCCCGAAGTTTATAATTCGGGTGTTTTGATATATGTGTTTATGTATTGTGTTTGTGTAATATATATAAAAGAATGTTTGTGTTCGGGCTCAGGTTTGGGGTTTACTAAAAAACGGCCCGATTTGTCGATTTCGGGCGTAAAGTTTACTAGAAAACGACCCGTTTCGTTTTTTGAGTGAAAATTACAATAAAAAACGAGCCGTTTCGTTGTTTTCGGGGAAAAAGTTTACTAACAACGACCCGTTTCGTTGTTTTTGAGCGAAAATTACAATAAAAAACGAGCCGTTTCATTGTTTTCGGGCGAAAAGTTTACTAAAAAACGAGTCGTTTCGTTGTTTTCAGGCGAAAAGTTTACTAAAAAACGACACTTTTCGTTGTTTTCGGGCGAAAAGTTTACTAAAAAACGGCCCGTTTCGTTGTTTTCGGGAGAAAAGTTTACTAAAAAACGAGTCATTTCGTTGTTTTCGGACGAAAAGTTTACTAAAAAACGAAACTTTTCGTCGTTTTCGAGCGAAAAGTTTACTAAAAAACGAGTCGTTTCGTTGTTTTCGGACGAAAAGTTTACTAAAACCGACACTTTTCTTTGTTCTCGGACGAAAATTTTACTAAAAAACGGCCCGTTTCGTTGTTTTTGGACGAAAAGTTACTAAAAAACGAGTCGTTTAGTTGTTTTCGGGCGAAAAGTTTAATAAAAAACGGCTCGTTTCGTCGTTTTCGGGCGAAAATTTTAATAAAAAACGGCCATTTTCGTTGTTTTCGTACGAAAAGTTACCAAAAAACGAGTCGTGTCGTTTTTGAGCGAAAAGTTTACTAAAAAACAAATTCGTTAAAGTTTTTTACAAAAAAAATGGTTTAAAAAAATGGTGAAAATTTACTAAAAAACTTTCAGTTAAATATTTGGTTCAGTTCAAATGGTGAATATATATTCATATTGTATAAATATATCACATGTTAGTTCAGTCCAAATGGTTGGTGTTGTATGTTGTTAAACCATGGGTCGGGGGTTCGAACCCCATCCTTTACCAAATATTGGATATTTGGTTTTAGAATTAATTATTGGCTTAAATGGTCATTTCAACGTTTTTTGGTCAGTCAACTGACGCAAGGGCACAAACTGCCCCGCCCAAATTTCACAGTGGCAGAACCTTCGCAATTTCGTTTTCAGTGGTTAATCCATCCAGCGACGATATAACCCTGGGAGGCAAATTGCAGATTTCTCTATATAAAAAGAACATACACCAGATATCTAACGTATTTCAGTACGAATGTACGATGACCTAAGTCCACGGGCAGAAACTAGGGTTGGTATTTTATTGAGTGTAGTACATGTTGAGTTTATATATACAAATTTAATTAAGGTTAGACCCTCAGTATGATAATCAATAAGAAGCACGCACAACCGGGCCCACAACGTCAGGGTCGGCCAAACCCTTGTTTTGTGCCATCTACTAACCGCCTTGGTCCAAACTGTGGATCGAGGCCTACTAGGTATATATTTTCAGTTATATCGAATATGAATATTTTCGATAACGAATATAAAATCATGCCAAGTGGTTTTTTTTCTACTCTCTCTTTTCCCCTATGAATCAACCATTTTTGGTCACAATTAAGTTTCTATTACTATCCACAATAAAAGCCGGAGCAAAAGTCTAGGCACCGCCTTTGTCGACATACCACGACCTCATTCGTCGATGTCTCACGTTTGAACACTCCCACCAGAAACTTGGACCATACCAAATTTATACTCTTTTCATTACTTTGACTGTAACATATTAAATGAACTCGAGTAAAATAAGATCGAGGCGAGTTATAAATAAACAATTGTGAAATGATGGCTTGTTCATGGTCTAGGCCAAACCGTAAATACATTGCTAGTAACTGTTTATGATCATTAATATTAAAACGTTTAACATATTAATTAACTTTCATCAATTTCAGGAACCAAATTATGTTACTTTTGTGCAAACTATTGGACTACATGTGTAATTGACTTTTAAAGCATACTTCATTCTGTGAACCTTTAAACTCTATAAGCATTGCCCTTCGAAGCTGCAAACCGCCCCATTGTATTAAAGTATACCTCTGGAATAAAAAAAATAAATAAAAAAAATTGTGGGGGTTAGTCCATAAACTAACTAGTACTAAAAAAGTCACATAACAGCAACATCAATAAATAAGTTAAAAAGAACTAATACTCGAAATCAATTTGAGCTACAATGGAGGCTCGAGGGAGCTTCAATAACTTCATGGTAATCATCAACTGCTCACAAGGTGCTAGAACCCCACTGGGACGAATACGAATATTTTTTAAGAAAGAAGAACATGCGTGTAAGTACTTTATCAAACACATTTCATTCTCTGAACCGCAAAACCTGTAAATGCCACACTCTGAAGCGTCGTTTTGTTGTATTCCACCTATGGTATTGGTAATGGGTTAGAATCGTGCAAGAATAACCAACTAGTGTTCAAATGCGCAACTATATATATAACTATGAGATTACACAACAAACAATAAGATTGAAACTTACACATTGAATTACATGGATCTCAAGGGTTTGTAGATTCGGCGAGCTCCAAATCAACTCAAAAGCACATGATAAATTTATACGATTGCCTAAATCTATTCTAAATAATTGAAGAGCCTTGAGGGAGAGAAAGGGGGTGGAGAACCTTTTAGCACCGCCTTCTGTCAACTATACAAAAGTGGAATAAAAAAAATAATGAGACTATAAAGTAAACTTAAATGACACAACTTAGCATTAAGTACCTTGAAATCAAGTTCCAAAAAAAGCTCTTGAAGTTTTGAAAATGAACCCAAAAGCTCAAAGATAATGTTTGAACTTATTGTCGTTGTAATGTCACGTTCACTCAAGGATAAATATAACATTTTGAGATTTTTAAGGTTTGCAATCTCAACTAATTTTACTTTGCCGGGACAACTCAATTTCAAATTCTCAAACAAGGGACACATGGTAATAAACTCTCCAAGCTCACTCTTTACTCCACCAAAAGACATCTCTAACAGGGCCGGCCCGTTAGTTTTAGTAACCAAAGCTAGGGCTTTGGGCCCCCAATTTGTTTTAAAAAAATAAAGTTTGTATATATTAATTACATTTAATGACTTAAACATGTTATTGTTGTGGTTGGGTGGTTAGAGACTCGTTTTGGTTTATTTAAGCTTGTTCCATTGATTCATCAATTGTATATTTGTTTCTACTTCTTTCAAGTTTTTTTTTTTAACAATTTGGTTTATTTAAGCTTGTTCCATTGATTCATCAATTGTACATTTGTTTCTACTTCTTTCTACAACATGGTTTCTTTCACCCCAAAAGATTAATCAAAAACAAACTTTTTATGGAATTAAATAATAATAATTTCTATCTCGACATTATATTCAATATATATATGAAATATTGAATGTGAACTCTTTAACTGTTATCATTTTTTAAAAGTTCTTTATGTACTTATGTCTCACTCCAATTCAAAGTTCTCCTCAATTCACAATATTATACACACCAATGCAAGATAAAATAAAATATAGGAAAGAGCCCCGTATTTTCACTTCGCTTTGGGCCTCTAAAATGGATGGGCCGGCCCTGATCTCTAAGCTCAAAAGGTTTGGAAAACCATGAAAAGTAAGCGGAGGAGGATTGAAACAACAATTATAAAGTTTAAGATGCTCCAACTTTAAACAAGAAAAAAAATGGGTGGGCAACTTAAATGGTCTTGCACTCAAATATTGCACAAGAGTGAGGTCCTTAATTCCTTTTCTTGACAAGAACAAAATCAAGTGACAAACATATTCATCATCGAAGGACACACTTTGTTATGGTACCATTAAGATGAAGAAAAAGCCTCCTTGTAATGCTCTCACCAACTACTTGCACTCAACTACTTGTATTGCCTTTTGTTTTTGATAAATATTTAACGAAGTTCTCACCAATAACGAGTTGGCTAAGCATATTCCACTTAAACCTCTAGTTTCTCGACAAGATACCATTCCTCACAGCATCTTGTAATGGCAACCGATCCAGAATATTAGTTATCACGTTATCTGACATGTTCCTAATGAAATCTTCCGGTGCAAGCTTGGGTGATTTATTTGTCCAGTTAACCAGTTCCATTATTCTAACAAGAAGACACATATATTATAAACATAAGCCAATTATCAAATAAATATGGCACATAAACCCTAGTTTCATAAACCTTAAGATGAGGAAAATATACTGTCACAATGATTAAGTAAGAGTAATCATATTCTAAGTTTCTGACCTTAAAATTTGAAATCGTTTCGGACGAGTAACGAAAACTTTCACGCAGTCGAAGGATAGAAAAAAGGTTAGGTATATTTGTTTTGGAGGTTAAAACCTAATATATAAGGGAAAACTTTAGTATACAAAATATCATGTGTTAGTTTTTAAGGAAATATAATATTTTATTTATAGTGGGATATATGATTATAGTAATGATTAGTATTCTAATATATATTCCCTCGATTTGGTTTAAATGATTAACCACGGGGCTTAAGCAATTTGTGCTCATGGTTAGGACTTTATGAGGACTGAATCGAACTGGACGAGACCTTGTCTGTGTTCGTCCATTAAGGTTTTGTCGGATAAACGGGCGGTTCACAAACACTTTACCGAACAAAAGTTCGTGTTCATTCATTAAGGAATTGAGTTTGCCCTTGTCCGTTCATTAGTATTGTAAACAGCCGCTACCAGTCACTAATGAATAAAGGAAAACTAACAGACATTAATGGACAAAATTACACTAATGGACAACTAAACATACACGACTACAACGAACAAACAAACATAAACAATTACATATTAATTCAAAAGGAATAATCAAAAATTCACATAAGTTCACTCACAAGATCAGAATTTCACCAGATAGTATCCATAAATATTTACCACTTAACCAAAACATGTACAGCTCGTTTATTAAACGAGTGTGACCGGGCGTAATCAAACGAGTTTTCTAATGGAAGAAAATGGTAAGAAAAACAAGGAAAACTTTTAATACCTTTCCGTTCCAATTTTTTTCCCAAAATAGACAAATTTGGAGAAAACTTTAAAAAATATCATCCAAACTTCCTTTAAATTCTTTACTTTCGTTTCCCATCTTTCACACTTGGAACACGAAGTTAAATAATAACTTTACCTTTAGTTTTACTCTTTTTTTTCTCTTCTTTGTTTCCTTTCTTCTCTTTTTATTTGTTTATTAATCTCGAGAACAGAGCGGTAGCGTTTGTAATTTTTATTCTCCTTAATTATATCAAAGTTAACAAGTTCATACCTCCATCTAGAAAAGAACCAATGCAAACATAAATGTAGAATGACAAACGAATATATCAAAAATATCAAAATGGATCAATATTCATATATAGGGCGGGGTATGGAGTAGGAGATTTGTTTTAATAGGTTTCGTGGGTGTGAGGCGTGTATGATATTTGATATAACCAATACCTTATTCGATTTACTTAAAACATACATACCCGTATGTCCAAACCACACTGTAAATAACTATATAGGCATCATATAAGATATAATTATATTTTATAGAAACCATGAAGCCCAATTAGGTTTTTCACCAATATTAATATTTTAGCCGACATACTCTACGTTCATGCTTCATGTATTTATAGCTCATGTATTTATAGCACATGAATATTAATTTTAAACACACAATTTACTTTTGTTGCCACCACCATTTTAGTGCAACCATTTGAATATAACTTGATTCTTGTTGACATTAATAATTCATAACAGTGGCATGAAGTTATGACTCGTTGGTTATGTTTTATCCCTCCATCTAATGTTTGGTTTAACTGCATCGGTTATGCTTGGTTTTCCACAACCTACAATATGATAAAAAAAACTAACAAACATAGAAATGTTTTGTAGTAATATTCGTACATTTAACAAATAAATAATCTACTATACTACTATTAAAATAAGTTTTATATGACCACTTGGCCCCTTTCTATGGGGTCCAAGTAGGCACCATGTTAACAAATTTTCTATTATATCATGTAATACAATAATTTCTATCCATTAAAACGATTTTCTATTTACAGATAAACAACTAACTGAATTTATATCTTATATCATGCATATATAGTTATTTACAGTGTGGTTTGGATATACAGGTATGTATGTTTTAAGTAAATCGGATAAGGTATTACCTATATTAAATATCATACATGTCTCACACCTATGAAACCAAACCACACTGTAAATAACTATATAAGATATAAGAAAAAAGAAATTATAACCTTGCTCTAGCGGAATGAATTTTTTGGTGAATTTGAAATCCCCTGTTCCGACAGGTTGGTTTGATTTTGGTTTTGTGTATAAAATTTGTTGGGTTATATATGGGTTTATTTTAACTGGGTCTGACTTTTTACAAGACTTCAAATATAAACAAACAGAATAAAAAAAACCCGAATTAGTTTATGTGATGAAAAAGTCAAGTCGTTTATTTAAAATTGTTTGGCTTATGTTATTAATGTAAAATGACTAAAAAGGTAATACGTGAGGTAAACAGGGTTATGCTAAAAAATCCAAAACCTATTAAAAGGCCAAGTTTTTGTGGCTTATGAAAAACAATTTTTTAACCTTTTTAAAAGCCAAAATACCAAACACTTTTATCAATGTCAACCATTTTCTTTATTTATTGTTTTTTTTCAAAAACTAATAGGTCATTTCTAAACTCAATCTCAAAAACCTAACTCTTTAACGGTCATTTTCAATGTGGTTTAATGGTAGGAAGTTTGGGTTTCTCAATGGAGACCAAAGTTCAATTCTCACTTACAACACTTTGGGGGACATAGGTGGCTTAACGAAGAAAGATCAGGATCTTTGTGATCTCCAGTTCGATCCTGAGGGCGTTCGGGTTCTACCACCAGTGGGCCTTCGGGCTGGTGGGGTTTTCCCGGAATTGGAGATCAACTGGAGGCGCTTAAGGGCTTCGTACGGCTGGCTGACCAGCTGACAGTTGTCTTTTTTCATTGGGTCATCTCGTACGGAGTACCTAAACATTCTATGTTTGTTGGTCGTTAAAAAAAACTCCTTAACTAGGTTATTTCAATTCTATGTTTTTTTGGTTAATTCGATTAAGTCTTGCAAACTAATCTAAAATAATTAAGGTATTCTAGGAGTGCGAATATGCAAAGCCACTCGCGAGCTACTCGAGATAAGATTGATACAAAAAACTTGAACGAGTTGAGGCTTATGCAGTTTGTTCCTTAAATAAAGCTTATTTAGTTATCGAGCTCGAACTTGAGCCTTGTATGAAAATATTATGTAGGATCGTTAAGCCTTAACGAGCCTTTTTATTTTGGAATTATGTTGATTAATTTAACAATGCACTCCCGAGCTTGAGCCAAGCTTTTCCTCGTTTAAAGTACTGCAACTAAGCTCGACATGATCTTAGGCTCGTTTAAGGCTTATCTCAATATATAAAAAAAAATAAAAAAAGTATATACAATAATTAATAAAGAGTAGGTGGGCCGAGCTCCAGCTTTAAAAAACAACTCAAGTGCCTAGTTTGAGTTTTCTAAAATATTTTGAAACGATCCGAGCCTGAGCACGAGCTCTCGTAAATCAAAGCAAGTCAATCTCGACTCCAATTGTTTACACCCTATCCCCCCTCCCAACCCAATCCCACCCACTCTTTTTTTTTCAAAAGTGGATAATAAAGAGAAAAAAAAGAGTGCTCGCTTTAGCATTCTAGAAAACTCCAAAAGGATTTATTCCTTACTCAAGTACTTATTACAAATCATCATATTACCATACCAAACACTTTTAATCTGAGTTTAAGCGAATGTTTGAAGTTCTTAAGTAAGAACATGTGAAGCAAAGTGGTTCTGATCAAAGCTGTAATACTAACCAGTTTCAGTCGTGCTAGAAGATATAACAAGTCATTACTAGGTCGTATATATGTCAGCTAAGCTAACTTCTCTTCTTTTAGCCTATACGAAGACCGTTAATTAAGTGTTTTGTATTAACTCATGTTTGATTAGATTGTGTGTGACCTTTCATTATTGTAAGTGTCACAAAAGAATCGGCTAACGCTATGCCAGCTAGTCCGGTGCGTCACTTTCTTATTAGAGTAAAGTGAGAATGATTAAAAACTTGTAACATAAAATTTAACATAATTTTGGAAATAAACAAGACATGTTATATATTGATAGGGTGTTGCTAAACGTACCCCCTCTTATAACATTTTTACTAAATATACACCCCCTAAAGTTATTAGATTAATTACTATTACCTCATAGCATTCTTTATATACATATTAGTCCCTATAACATTTTTTTCACTTAATAATCTCCACTACATATATCAAATTAAAAACTATCAAGTATTAATATTAATTTATTTTTTTAGTATTAATTTTGTAAATATTTAATATATCTTTTCTTTAATTTTAATAGTATATATATTTATAATATCCTTATTTTACCTCTTTATCTTTTACAAAACAAACCCTAAACCCGAAAACATAAACCTTAAACCCGAAAACCTAAACCCTAAACCCGAACTCTCAATCTAGTGCTCTGTATAAGCAGAACAGACATCTTTCATCAACATTAAAAAAACATCATCAATAACACAGCAAGACTACTTCAAACACGAGTACGACACGAAACATCAAAAACATCCAGTGCCACACAAGCAATCCAATATTTGCAAAATGTCCAAACTAAGAAACCAAACATCACCTTAATTCATACTAGACTAACAAACACGTGTTCATTTCTCCTTACACAATGAGCTCATAAATTCATAAAAGATAAGTTTAAAAGACCTAAAACTAATATAGATTGATATCAACATCCGGGTAGGTTCGTTGGAGCTTCAACAACTTCACAGCAAACAAAAACTTCTCGTCAGACTCTGCAGACGAGAGGGAGTGAATAACAAGTTTTTTTTCAGAAAACAGGAGCATGCATGTAAATCCCTAATCAAGTATACTTCATTCATTGAACCTTTCAAATCTTTAAACACCGAACTTTGAAGCTGCAAACCGCCCCCATTGTATTAAAGTATACCTCTGAAATAAAAATATTAAAAAAATTGTGGGGGTTAGTACAGAAACTAACTAGTACTAAAAAAAGTCACATAACAGCAACAACAATAAATAAGTTAAAAAGAACTAATACTCGAAATCAATTTGAGCTACAGTGGAGGCTCGAGGGAGCTTCAATAACTTCATGGTAATCATCAACTGAGCACAAGGTGCTAGAGCCCCGCTGGGACGAATAAGAATACTTTTTAAGAAAAGAGAACATGCGAGTAAGTACTTTATCAAACACATTTCATTCTCTGAACCTGCAAAACAACCTGCAAGCACCACGCTTTGAAGCGCCGTTTTGTTGTATTCCACCTCTGGTATTGGTAATGTGTTAGAAACCTGCAAGAATAACCAACTAGTGTTCAAATGCGCAACTATATAACTATGAGATTACACAACAAACAGTAAGATTGAAACGTACACATGGAATTACATGGATCTCAAGGTTTTGTAGATTCGGCGAGCTCCAAATCAACTCAAAAGCAAATGATAAATTTATGCGATTGCCTAAATCTATTCTAAATAATCGAAGAGTCTTGAAGGAGAGAAAGGAGGTGGAGAACTTCTTTCTAGCACCATCTTCTATCAGCTGTAAAACGTGGAATGAAAAAAAATAATGAGGCTATAAATAAAACTTATATGACACAGCTTAGCATTAATTACCTTGAAATCAAGTTTCAAAAAAAGCTCTTGAAGTTTTGGAAGAGAACCCAGAAGCTCAAAGATATTGTTCGAACTTATTGTCGTTGTAATGTCACGTTCACGCAAGGACAAAGATAATATTTTGAGATTTTTAAGGTTTGCAATCTCAACTAGTTTTACTTTGCCGGAATAATTCAATTTCAAATTCTCAAGCAAGGGGCACATACTAATAAACTTCCCAAGTTCACTCTTTTCTCCACCAAAAGACAACTCTAAGCTCAATAGATTTGGAAAACCATAAAAACTAAACTAGGTGGAGGATTGAAACAACAAAAATGAAGTTTAAGACGTTCTAACTTTAAACAAGAAAAAAGATGGATAGGCAAATTTAATGGTCTTGCACCCAAGTATTGCACAAGAGTGAGGTCCTTAATTCCTTTTCTTGACAAGAACAAAATCCAGTTACAAATATAATCATCAGTCAGTTTGTTGTTGTGGAGGACACACTTTGTTATGGAACCATTAAGATGAAGAAGCATCATACTTATAACGCTCCCATAACTATTTGTATTTCCTTTTGAAAGAAATTTAAAGAAGTTCTCATCAATAACGAGTTGGCTAAGCATATTCCACTTAAACCTCCAGTTTCTCGACAAGATACCAGTCCTTACCGCATCTTGTAATGGCAACCAATTCAGAATATCTGGCATGTTGCTAATGAAATCTTCATGTGCAAGCTTGGGTGCTTTATTTGTCCGGTTAATTACATATGCATATCAAGTCTTCCCACAACACATGATTATTGCTAAATTTTGAAAGTAATATATAAACTAGTAACATACAGTAAGGTTTTTCAATTAACAATTTGTAACTATTAACATACATTAAGCTA
The DNA here is from genome assembly GCF_021521415.1 of Bidens hawaiensis. NCBI lineage: Eukaryota > Viridiplantae > Streptophyta > Magnoliopsida > Asterales > Asteraceae > Bidens > Bidens hawaiensis. The sequence goes on along the minus strand of NW_027495067.1, from coordinate 110,146 downwards.
TTCACAATTTAACATACAACTTGAATTAACATATAAACTATTAATATACAGGAGCTTACTAGGGTTAGAATGGTGAAAATTAGGGGTAGAAGTGAGAGGGGTTCGAGGCCGACGGTGAAGAAGCGAGCAATCCATGGCGAAAAGAATCCGGCAATGGGCTACGGTGAGAACTAATTACACCGTCAAAAGCTGAAGGTGAGAGAATGAGAGGGGCCAGTTTGAACCTAGGGTATTTTTTTTATTTTAAAAGCCAAGTACGAGAAAGAAAAACTAATTGGCTGGGAGTTTAAGTTTATAGTTAAGCTCTTTGGATTGAGATAGGTATGTTTATAGTTAGAGTTTAAGTTTAGTTTGTTGTTGTGAGCCTGTTTTGAACTTACATGGGTTTGTAGTTAAGTTGGAGTTTAAATGTAGCTTTTGGGTTTATTGTAGTTTCAACTGTATTTGTTGTTATCATCTAAGAATTACATAGTACTTAATACTTACTAGTAGGAGAGCCCGCGGTTGCGACGGGTGTCTAAAAACTAACTATTGCAGCTAGAACTAACAAGGTCATTCAAGTGTTTTCCTAGAATGCACTAATACGCGTTTGAGTTATATTATCGAAGTAAACTAAGACACGAATGTTCGTTGATGTAATTTAAATATGAACTCAACATGTAGATATATGTTTAGGTATTAATGGTAAAGTGATGGTTTTAGTGTTTTGGTTAAATCAATTTGTGACTTGGAGTAAATAACAACTATTATTTTGTCAATATTGGGTTCATATCATAATCACAAATTTAATTTGGGATTATGTTTAGAGTTGAGTTCACAAACATGTAACAAGTATTGTTGTTTGTTTATTAATCATCATATCAATATCCAACATGTAAGTAATATGTACGGCTATTTGTTTATTAAGTATATCACTAATATGCAAACATAACTCTTCAAGTAACAAACAAATGTAATTTCAATACAAAAGCTACAACTATAAAAAAATATAATCCAATAAAAACTTTTAATCAAACATAAGAAAGTTTGAAAAATACTCAAGACAACAAAAGTAACATAAATGTCAAAAATCAAAATACATCTTTTGCTGAAGCAGTTTTAGGTTAGATGATTCCAATTTTGTTAGCAACATCCAACGCCACATAATCCGAAGTCAACCGCACAAAAGCTTTTTTAGTTCCATCACGCCTACATTACATTCAAACAAAACATAAGCTAGTTGCCCCTTGAAACATAATAACCAATACAATATTACTCTTCACAAGAATTACCCGAAATCACTTTGTCACGATATCCGAAAACAGCCATGATGGCACTTTGAGCCAAGAATGATAGAAATTTGAAACTCAAATCAACTCTTATCTTGAGCTTCGACCCGTTTACTTGAACAATTTTGTTCTACTGTGTAATCCAAAATATGTTTTATATTTCCAAAACTACCCCTGGTATAAAACAAATTAGATAAGGTAGAGTCCAATTTTGACTATTTAACTAACAGTTAGTCAAACTTGAAGTTTCAACTAAACTCAATGAACCATCGAAACTTGAAGTTTCAACTAAACCATTTGCAACAGTTAGTCAAACTTGAATATCAAATGCCCATATTGCCCTTGCAAATAATCCCCATAAAAATGCTAAATTCGCTTTGCACTAATCTGCATGATCTCAAATCATATTGTGCTATTGATCAAGTTGACCACCAAAATGAGTCCACATGTTTTTCAATACAGTGACAGCGATTTTAAAATTATATGTTTATTCATATTCGCGATGTTCATGGTTCGGTTTAAAACGATGAAACCACCTAAACCGGTCGTTGGTTCTGGTTTAGCGGTCAGTTTTTTGTATTCTCTTTCGGTCAGTCGGCTTCATAAATTTCAAACCATGTTAAAACTGGACCAGGCCATAAAATTTTTAGTATTTTTTAATGTTCTTAAATATTTTATATTGCAATTATTTTTGTATTAGTTTTGATAAATTATAAAACTGCTTTTTGTTCCCAATTTGGTTTTCATCATTTTTATACAATTTATGTTATGATGGAAACATGAGCTACAAATGTTAATATGAGTGCAGAGCAAGCAACATCTTATTTTATACTACTTTGATAGCTTATTTTTTCATAACTTGTTTTATGCTTTGACAACCCTTTCTATTTATTATTTTATACAATTAATATAATGTCTCAATAAAACCCAAACCATGGCCCGCACACGACCCGTTTACCTAAATGGGTATGGAGTTCTATGTAAAGATGCATATTTAGACTAATGGGATTCGTAAAAAGGCTCGCATGAACTTAGGAGATGATACCTTTTGTGATCGTTTCTTTTTATGATTGTTACCTTGTATGATCATATAAGCCATATTGTGATTGTTCCCTGCATTCGCCTCCGGGGCTTGAAAATTGTGAGGCCCACACGATCACGGGTTCTTGTTTTCTAAGTTTTATCAACTACTTGAGATCCCTTTATCAGGTATAAATTGTAACGCATTGGCTATATGTAACCAACACCATAATTAATATAATTATTATAATCGAACTTAAGGACTTTAAGTAATAAAATTAAATAGATTAGTGGCATAAAACATACTAACCTGGTGCATTGCCAACTTGTAAAGTACACTCGACCTCTAATGCCGCCTTCGGATTTTAAGACATGCTTTGCGGCATCCGTCAGACCGCTATATTTTATTGTTGTGGTGGCTACACCGGCTTCCGCCTCGGTAGCTGCACCTAAACTTGGGCCTGCAATCTGTACAAAAAAAGTTAGATTTTGGTAATGGGATTGCTGCCATTGCTTTCGCAAGTTTGCATTACATGGGTGATGAAAAATTACCATCTTGCCCCTGCAACTTTCTTTCGTTTTATATCCCTTTGGTCAAAATAAAGAAATAGTAGTTTCTGATAAAAAAATTTTCACCAGTTGTGTTGTAATACTAATATGCTTATTTAATAACCCATACACAAATATAATTTTTTCAAGATTGATAAAGAAACTGGGCTGACACGTACAATTAGGAGTGGCCAATAGACCAAGTGACCCGTTAATAAAGACCTTGTTAACATGTACAATTTGAAATGGTTATTGGGTTATTTTGATCCATTAACTAATACAGACCTTCTTAACACCTGTTACCGGGTTATATTTTTTTTAAAAGGAGCAACGATTTATCGGGTTAATTAGGCCCCTTAATAAAAAACTTTCAATTTTTAACAACTGGTTTAAACTATACCAGAGAAGCCCGCACTTCCGGTGCAAGTTTTAAGCTACATGTATTCGCTTTAGTGAAATCAACAAAAATTAGGAGATATCATTACATATTCAAAAAAATGGTTTGTCATATAAGTACCCTTTTTAGGCTTCTCAGTTGATTTTCCATCGAAATTCTAAAAAACAAGCGAAGTCTCCGACCACCTTCATCTGTGGCGCCGCAACCGGGTTAATATGCGACGGTTGAGAAGCCGCAGTCACCACGTTAACATTTTGTTAAGATGCCTTGTTCTTATTCTTGAATGCGTCGTGCCACTTATCAATTCTCTTTATAGTTCCAACCAAATGATTGTCACCAACATCCCTAAAAACAAATTTTCTCTTGCAAATAATCAGAAAGATTCAGATTTCAAAACTTGAAAAAATGTGGTAGTTAATTTGATGAACGATACAGATGGCCAGGACATTGCAATGGGCCTAATTTTGGTGGAATAGGTCATACAAACGGTTTTGGTGCAGATGAAGGTATTGAAGCTCACTCAGTATTTTCCCTTTGAAGCCATTAAAACTCAAGTATGTGTAGCCATATGCCCATACGAATTAAGTAATTTAGTTGGATTTTATGTTGAAAAATAGTTCAATTTAGCCCAAAAAAATACTCACAGGCGTGTTTATTTAGTTCGCCAATTTCTATTAATTAAGATTGTGAAAACAGTAATTGAAAAAAATAACATTATAGCATGAAAATGATGAGTTACCATTCCTTCAATTTGGTCTTCACCACCTACCAACTCAGCCCCTGCAGCTCTAACCTAGTCAACAGCTACTCCTTCAGCAAATACAACAACCCAAAGAGCCTGCAAAACACAAACCGCCATGAGTAATTAAAAATTGTTCATAATCATAAACTCAATGAACCATCAAAGTACCATTTGCAACTGTGAGTATTTTGTGTCATACTCATTATTACTATATATTAAAGAAGAAGCTTGGTGCCGCAAGTGACCCGATTGGTCCACTTGACCGCATGGGGTGTTTCATATATATATTTTTTTGTTTTTTGGTTTTTTTTGTTTCTCCTTTGCATTTTTAGATTTTGTTGTTGTTTGTTTTTTATAAAACAATTTTTTTGATCATTTTATTTTTTTATTTAGTATCAACACCGTCGATTCCACTAAATTCGTGTCATTCGCCGTCGCAACTCACATTTCTTTTAATTTAGTGTTGACACCGTCGATTCCAACCAAATTTGTGTTGTTCGTCGCCACAATTCGTGGTTTCATTTTGCCATGTTTTTTGTTTTACATTTTGAAACATGTTAGTTTGTTACTTTGTTGTATTTAGGTGGTGATGAATTTAGTTTTTTGTTTACTTTCAGAGTCGTAAGCCGATACCAAAAGAATTTGCATTGGTTCATCATTACAGCGAGCGTTTTCTTTAAGTAATTAATTTTTTTCTATCTGATCTTAAAAAAACTTAGTTATGTAGGTTTTGTTCCGAAGCTGTGACCAAATACCGATCGAATTAACGTTGACTTTTAGCCGCATAACACACTTTTTACTAACCAACTAGATGTCGCTTTAAACAAGTTTTTTTATTATAAGCTATACGAGGGTCAATACTATCAGGTTGGCGCAACCACCGATATGCTACCTAGTTTTATATTCAATTAAAAACCATTGAAACCGTGATTGGTGCCTAAATTTTATAGAAAGATCTATGATCAATAACTTAAAGCCGGAAACTCTAAACCTATAATCAGCCCCAAAATCACAAAATTACACGCCTGGGTGGCTGGGTTAATGTGAATGCCGAATTCGAATGTGGTTCCTGACGTTGCCGGAGGGTGGGGGCTGCAGTGGGTTGAATTGAATGAGAGTGATCTGATTAGGGTTTGAGAAACACAAACAGGGGTATTTTAATTGAAGGATGTGAATCCGTAAAGCCGGTGGTGACGATAAAGCGGTAACTGGTGAAGCCCATGTGTCAGATTCATACACAGAGTATTCAACTATAATTGAAGACCAGTGTGATTCATTGAAAAGGGCTGTAACGGCAAATTAGCAATCAATGGAGCGATGAAGTAGCGGGAGTGAAATGGAGGGTCGCCTGAAATGTGTATTGTACTGGCTGACGGCAAGAATTAGATATAGCGGCGTCTCCAAAATTAAATTTAGCGGCGTCTTTAAATAATAAAATTACTATTTTGTCTATCTAAAATATCTTCCTGTCTAATAAAAGAGAATAAATTTGGACATGTGTCACCTCCATGTTTCATTTACTACCGTGTCCTTTAAAGAGGCCATCCACATTTCTTTTTCCTTTAACCCCTGTAATCTTTCTCTGTAAGCTTTGTTTCTCAGTCTTATCAAATTCAAAATTCAAACAACATTTCTCCCTCTTCTCTCTCATACGCCATAGATAAAGCCTAGACTATGATGAACGATACTTAATAGTTTTGTTTCTTTGTTATGCAATTTGATCTACTGAAATTAGGGTTTCTGCGTTTTGGACGTAACAGTTGAGTCGATTTAGTGTCTTACAATCTTCAATCCTCAAGCACCAGTTCAATTTAATCGTTGGTTCATCATTCGCAGCCTAATTCCTAATCAGAGGTAAAAATTGATTCTGAGTTTGATGTTTATTATTTTTATAGAGTATAGATTTTATCATTCACATGTTTATTGGGATTATCCTCATCTCTTCTGCTTGACAGATTCACATCCACAATGGAGTAATCCTTTGAAGTCCTAAGCCCTAGCCGCTTCTGTAAGTTTGATTCTTCATAATGATTTGACTGATTCTTCATTCTCATAATGGGTTTTCTTTAACTTTATACAAGTATTAATTAATTTAATCGTAGATACAATCGCGTTCGTAACATGGAAATATGGAATTAAAGGTTTGCCTTAAAGTTCATAAACTACTTACACATAGAAAGTACCTATCAAATACCAATCTGCTTTGTTAACTAATGTTGTGTGGGCTAAATAAAAGTAACTTATCCATAGTACATGACACCGTTATGAAATTTGTATTACTAGGCAAGTATCAAATGTTTTCTTTTAAAGAAAACACCATTGTAAATGGCATATTTAATATTGTAGATGAACTTTTTGGTAAATATAAAGATGATAGTGATACAAATGCTTTACTTTACATGTGCATTAACTTGTATATGCTTTGGCTTGTCAATTTTTTTTCTGTCTTATACCTTGATGTTTGTTTCTTTTGCTGCATAAGATGTTATACTTTGTTTATCTTAATTATATGCTGGTTTGGATGTTATGTTCCTTCTTTGTTTGTGATGTCCCACTTTTGTTTCCTGCTTTGTTATGTTTTGGTTTGCGTATTATTGGTTTAAAATGTAGATACTTCAGTTTTTTTATAGCATAGTAGTATTTATAAATGTTTGCTTCTTTTTTGTGTTTGAAGAAATTAAAGTTATCTTTGGTTTTTTTGATTGCTATGACTCTAGGATTTCATTGCTAATGTATTTTTGTTTTACTTCTTTCGTTTGGTGAATTTGTGTTTGTATTAATTTATTGTAGTTTTAGACTTTTGTTTAAGCTCTATCTTTGCTTTTAACATTTGTACTTGATTGCTCACTCTGTCCTCCACATGTCGCGTGATAAAAGACCACAGATTAGCTCATCATTATTCGGTAACGAGTATCATTGTAAATCATATTGGCAAGCCTCTCATCACCCTGCACTGTGAGTTTCTCTAATTCCTTTCCATAGACACCCTTAGTATCCTTTTCTCATTCTTATTTTATTTCATGGTGACTTGTGTTTAGAAAAGAAAGCAAACGATTTAGGCTTCTTGAGAAACACAAGGACTGTGTTTTTTGAGCAAAGGGCTTCCATAAAAAGGAAGATTACTTTCAAGTTAAAGTTTTTAGGTAATACACATTCATTTAATATTGGATTTTTCTAAAAACAAAAACTATGAACCTAAATTTATTAACAAAATATCAAAGAAAAGGCAGCACCCAGGAATTCAGATGAGTACTTATATTCGAAACTGGGCGAATTGGGCCACAACCAGTTTGGTTAACCTTCTAAGTGCGTGCATCTTTTTGTCCAAGTTTTTGAACATTTTTATATATAATTGCTGCATTAGTAGAACGATTGCTCTTTAGAACTACAGGCTATTTAGCCTTCTTTGTTAATGCTCTCAACGCTAAGTTTTAAGTAACAGGCTGCAAGAAAAGTGTTAGTTATGAGCATCATAAGGAAATTCATTTAAACGGAACTAAGAAACAATACGTTATATGAATAGTATTTGGTTTTCTTATATAAATAATGGTTTACAAATTGCACATTTAGTATACACAAATTGAAGTTTTTACCAGCATATTAACACATGTTTTACAATTAACGTTTACAACCTGTGTGTCACACGGGTAAATATCCACTATTGTTTTGTTATCATTGTGTATTCAAATTATTTGTTTATCATTTTGTAGGAATTCAGACAGATCAAAGGAAACATTAGTGCAATGATATCAGTGAGTACAAGGTCTAATTGCATAATTAATTTTAGTCTCAACTTTTCTTGCTTCACTGTTATGTTTTTGTTAAACTACTTGAATTTAATTTCACATGTTTATATGATCATGCTTTCTAATTGCAGACTTATTATAGATGGGTTATTGTCATATCTAATCGGGATTTAGGCCAACATGCATGGTTGTCTAAAGGAAGCTATATTTTGTTTTTATGATCTTCCGGCCAACAAAGAAATTGGAGGGCTTCACATGTTATCAACGGCTGACATTAATGTTACACAGTACATCGCAGATAGGTATGGTGTAACACTTTAGGAGTGGCAAGCGTTATGAAGAAGACCACTTGATTCTAAACCTATATTGTGGTTATATTCACGTTTATGATCTAAAAATCCTTTGAATGTTAAAATTTTTTATGTGGTGATGTTTTTCTTTTCTCAACAGCCATGGGAGAGTAAGGTCAATTGATCTACATCTTTAGGTAGAATATGCTCTCAAGAGGCAGGAAGCTCAGTCACAAAATAAGCTTGAAGATTTGGAAGTGAGTTTTAATTTTGTATAGTAATACACGCTAAAAATCACCTTTACATAAACAAACTTCTACTATAAAATGTTTAAGGGGAGACGAAATAGAAAAAAAAAAAGCACAACAACAATTCTTTCTTACTTGTAATTTAGCTTAACAAGGGTATATATGTATTTTTGTAGGTTTGTTCATGGAGTTTCAACAAAAAGTTATAGCTTTTGGATCCTAAGTTAACACCTTTGCCAGGACGGTTCGTTTCTTCATTAGACTTGCGGTCACGGCGGCGACATCAATAGCCATTGCACTACATGAAAGTTTACTATGTATTAAGGATTTGCATTTTGAAAGTCATTGACATTTACATATATCCCCTTCCTAAGTTCATTTATTACATATTTACCTGTCCCTTAAAAATCAATTACAAATTTTTCCTTCCTAAACCACATATATTACATATCTTCCCATTTCATTAAAATTAGCATATAGAAAGACTATTTTACCTTTAATGAACTAATTAAAGAACTTTTTACATATATCCCCTTCTTATGAGCAACAATTACATATATCTCCATTTAAACCCAAACCGAGTCATTGTTAACACGAACACATCAAATCTAATAAATTCAATAGGAGTTATTTTTTTTAATCGTTAGCAAATATGAAAAAAAACATTTTTTTACCATAGTGTATAGGTTCAATATTTCTAACATGGGTGGCATATATAATTTGAAATCACATTATAAACATACTTGACTAGGGATGAGCACGGTACCGGTACCGAAAATACCGATCCCGAAAATCCCAAATCTTTGGTACCGGTACCGAAATATTCGGTTTGGTACTCGGACGGTACCGGGATTATACCGGTACCGAAGATAAAAAATCGGGAAATACCGGAACCGTACCGTACTGGTACTGTACCGATCCCGAAACTTAAAATTTTGATACCGATTTGGTACCGACGGTACCGATTTCGGTACCGGTACCGGTACCAATCGTTACCGGTACCGATTTTGCTCATCCCTAGAGCTGGGCTGGTGAAGTAGAAGAGTGTGTGGTTTGAGAAGATTGCATGTTTGGGCTCTTAAGGTTCCGTTTAGGTGGGCTGGCTTGTGGATTTATAGCTGGACTTTGGGAGAATGATAATGGTTGGGTGAAGACTGTTGGAGATGGATCAATGAATGAATGATGGGAGGGGGTTGTAAATGGAAACTTTTTTTTCATCAAACGTGACGTGCCGAGAATATATTATTTTTCCTGTGGAAATTTCTAAGCATTGATAGCCACAATAACTTGTTGGGTACCCGATGAAAATGCATAGGAAGGTACGAGGTTCAAGTTTGTTGGCATGGGTCGCGTAGTGTTTGGGTAGCACGCACAACCAAACACATGAGGTTCATAAGTTGGTTCACGAAGATATAGAGCGGATGTTGGGGATCAATTTTGGAGAGGTGGGGTGGGAAGAACAGTATGTAGATAAGAAGCCATGTGAAGAGATTCAACCCAAAACGTGGAAGGGAGTGAAGCATGAATTAATAATGTAAACATAATCTCGTTTAGACGGTGAATCATCCGTTCGTATTTGCCGTTTTGTTGAGATGTACGTGGGCATGAGAAACATAATTGAGTGATTATTTATTCCCCGCCCATATGATATTAGAAAGATTGTATTTTCATTTTGAATTGGGTTTGAACAAAAGCATGAAAATGGGCAAATTTAGTGAGTGTTTCAGACTTATTATTAGAGGATAAACCCATGTCTATTAAGTGAAAGCATTCACCAAAACCATATAATATGTATATCCTGCATGACTTGAAATAGGAGAGGTCCTGTAAAATAGCAAATGGCACCAAAGTATTAGAAACTCTGTAAAATAGCAAATGGCACCAAAGTATTAGAAACTGAATCCGAAAACGGTAATTGTATATGTTTCGACAATTGACATGAATGACAAACAAAAGGAAATGACTATTTATTTCAAGCAATAAATTTATTTAAATGTAGAAACCCCATGACGGGTTGACCCGGGTTTTCAAATCGGTTGTGCCATGAAGGAGACTCTTAAGCGGAAGCAAAACAAGCAGTAGTGATGGAACTATTGTTGGTGAACGGGTAGAGGTGACCCGAACTATTTTGACGACTCAGGATCGTCCCATCCTTGAAATCCTTCACAGAAAATCCAAATGGGTCAAATTAAAAAGATTCCAATTGTTAATATTAGATTGTCAGACATAAATAAGGTTCTTTATAATACTGGGTTTAAAAAGAACAAACTTTAAAGTATACGGTTTGGATATTGGCGGTACCCGATCCAAGTATTGTAATTTTGTTGCCATTTCCTACAAATATTGACGATATTGGTGAATACGAGGAAAAAGTATCGAGTTTACTTGGATCATAGGTCATTTGGTTGTTCCATAGTCATAGTTTGAAACGCAGCAGCACTCTGAGTGGGCTCCATTGGGTCATACTCGGCCAGGTTCACTTGAGTTGTAGAGGAGCCGGATCTGTTTACCGCTATTTCGATGAGCTTGTTTGGGCTTCCATGGTTGGGCCCATCCTTGAGTTGGAAACGAACATGAAGGCGGGGTTAATAAGTAGGGATGGCAATGGGTCGGGTTTGGGTCGTGTTTAGGTATTCCCAAACCCATACCCGGTTATTAAAGTCCATCCCAAACCCGCCGGGTTTCAGGTTTTCCCATCGGGTTTCGGATTTTCAATCGGGTTTTGATAAAATATCCGTCGGGTATACCCGGCCCAAAATCCGTCGGGTTTTGACAAAATATAACTAATCGATTACAAATATGGTTACCATAAAGATAAAATATCTCAAATAATTAACATAACCAAGTTTTGACAAATAATTTATTTGGAATATAGTATATTTATAATATAATAATCTATATCGGGTACATCGGGTATATAATCGGGTAAATGGGTTTATGCTATCGGTAATCGGGTCGAAGTAATCGGGTATATTAAAAATCCCAAACCCGCGAAAAATTTTAAAACTAATCCCAAACCCTAATGGGTCGGGTATTACCCGTCCCTTTTACGCCGGATTTCGGGTTTTCCAATTGGGTTCGGGTTTCTTTACCATCCCTACTAATAAGGAGCAATGGGCCAATACAGATATGGAGGTGGTTGGACAATAGGGTTGGTCGTAGGAGACTGAGTTAGTGGTCCTAAACCACGTGTATTGTTGGGTTTACCCGTTCTTGGGTGTTCACGCTTACCAGATTTGTTATTGGGCCGACGTTGGGGAGGGGTAGGCCCACGGTTATTGGTTTCCCGTGGAACAATGGCTGGGTGGCGGTCACTGACTGCAGCTGCTACAATGGGTGTTGGAACTTGTGTCTCACGAGCATGCTAACGTAGCATCTCCGGTTGCAACATGCTACACATATTCTCCCATGATGGGAGAGTTTGGTTAAGAAACGAGGCCACAATATCATACTCCGGTGGAAGACCACATACGAGTTGAAGAACTAGTCGTTGTTCAGTAACTAGCGAATCAACATCAACAAATTGATCCGCGAGTTCCTTGAGACTTTGGCAGTAAACTTCAAGTAAGGGCATGGCTTGGCTTTGAGAGATAAGTTTGTAAACTCGTGTTCCAAAGTAGCGGCTCGTGACCCCTTGTTGTTGAGGAAAATTCCATTGACATGATTCCAAGTCTCCAGAGAAGTGGACTCATGTCAAGGACCCGAACAAGCAGGTCATCAGAGAGGGTCCCATAAATCTATTGGAGGACCACTACATCGATCTTCATCCATGAGGGGTAGTCTGCATGTGTCTTGGCAGGGGCGTACCGTCGATGTGACTCAACACATCGTAGCCTCTGGAAAGGAGCTGGAAAAGTTTTACCTAGGAGTAAGAGACCTTCACTCCATCAAGAACGCGGACCATATTTTGGATGTTAATGATGGTGTAAATGGGGTGTAAGGCTTGTGATTTTGGGTCTTCCATGACTGGAAAATTGAGAGGTCTAATGGTAGGATTAGGGATAGCGACAGAATGAAAGTTTCAAACTGCAAAGGATGATACCATGAGAGATGTGGGAATATTTCAATATCCGTTATTCACTTGGTAAAACCCTTAATATAATACAAAGTCAAGAGGTGAAATAGGAAATGTGTCTAACAAACCTAACAAACTGATAAATAAAGTTTACAAGATAATACAATTAATATAATTATAATAAACCAATAATATCTCAAGATATTATCAGTTAGCGCACTGTGTTTTGTTGGGGATCGTGTGCACATATTATTTCCAACAAAACTCTCTCTTGAGGAAAAAAAAGAACATCATTCGGTTTGAGGTTATCTTTGTTTGACTTAGGGTAACAACAAGAGAGGTTGATTTCTAATTTGGGTTTGTGACAGTACTTGTGAAACTCTCCTGGTTTAACACTAAATAAAGAGGAGATTGTTTTTCTTAAGTATATTAATAAAATAAGACTAGCAAGTGACTAGACTTAAAAAGACACCCAGTTACAACAAACCCACCCAATTACCCTACGTTATCTTAAAACGAAAAATTACACCACGCCTCCTAATATATTCCCATCAATTTCCCTCTATTCTCTACCCAAACGTCGTACCCAAAAAAGCGATAAACTCGAATTAAACCTCAAACTCAATAAATTCACATAAGATGACTTTAGGAATGATTTTCAAGAATTAATGAGCCGATTTGTTTTGAAAATAACTATTTGGAATCTTCCTTTGATAGACCATACCTTCTATATAAAAGATTTTTTTATTTTCTTTTTAAGAAAACCAAAATTACGCTGATGATGGCTTCCTCCCTGCTGCGCCTCACAAGGTCCTTCGTCCCGTTCCGTCCAGCGGCCCTAGCTGTCTCTGCACATCGTCAACTCAACATTCACAGCATACGTCAGCATTCAACGAACACCACTCAAACAAGGCAGTTTTCGTCACCGTCAGAGGACGCGCCACCACGTACTGGTTTGCTTTTTAACCTGTGTTTTAAAAACCGATAAATACAGGCCGGTTCAACCATTCCCTGTAGGTAAATAGAAATAGTTCTATCGACTTGACTTGAAGTTTAAACTTGTTGGACTCGGTCTGCCCAAGAGACATATTAAATTGATGTGGCTAGTACGTTATGATCCAAGTCGGGTCATACCCAATAACAAGCTAGACAAACACCGATAATATTCGTTCATATATGATGTGATCATAACAAATGAATATTAACACTTGAGTTATTTGGAAAGGGGTTTCTAAATAAAATGTACTTGTGTAATAAACAAATCATATGGATGATTTATGTTTTATGAAAGAACATTACATAGTGTTATTTAAGTTGGTTAAATAACAATATGTGAATAATAATAACCAAGCATGTCTCTTAACATATAATAGGTTTTATAAGTTATAAGTTATAAACTTATAAAAGTATATATGTATGGATATATATATATATATATATATATATATATATATATATATATATATGTTTAAAGTTTTATAAAAGAAAAAAGATAATAACTCTTTCAAATGTAATATTATTATATGTTTGAGTGGAGACATGCAAGGTGAGTGGAGACATGCAATGGTTATTATTGGTGGAGAGAAAGATGCCTTTAAATAAAACCAAGTCTTTCTCTTTCATTCTTTCATAACACACATAATTTCCAAGTAAACTTTTCTCTCTTCCTCTCTTGGGTATTTTCATCCAACATAAGAAAAGAAGAAGAAAATTTCAAATGCAAATCCTAGCTAGAAGTGGTGTGTTGTTGAAGCTTGGGGTATGCTAGCTTGAGGAGCTTCCATATTCAAGTTCTTACCTTTCAATCATCATCTCTTTCACCCGGTTTTGTCATATTGAAAGGTAGTAGTAACATGCATGGACTTATAGTGACATGCATGTATTTGATAGTGTGTAATTCGTATTTGGATCCGGGTTTGGGTTTTGTATGTTTAAAATTGGTTTTATACATATCATATTAACAAGATTTAAAACTTTTATATCCGCTGCGTTTTTGGTAAAATAGGGATTTTATCACTTTGATAATCCTGTTAAAACCCAACAAAACCCCCTATAAAAAATGGTTAAACCGGTTTGGACCGTCATACCAGTTTTTTAAAGCCCCATTTAGTTTTTACCAATTTTTTTAACTTAGCTAAACTTTATTTTTATTTTTATTTAATATTGTACCTGATTATTTTTTGAGTTGAAATTATATTTTATAGAATTTAGTTTTAACTGGTTAACATGGTTGAACCACCTGGTACAGCTTGTTTATAAAACATGGTTTTCAACCTATCTATTTTATAAGTTGAATGAATGCCTTAATATCTTTTTCAACTTCAGTTAGATTTGATCTATGGTTCCTAGCGTCTCAAATGCAAATAATGTCCGGAGTTCCTTCAATGCTATTAACTCTAGTTAACGATGAAGAGGTGACCGTAAGCATCCCCGGAATGGAGAAGATGGCTACTAATCTGGGCCCGCGTGTAACGTTACAAATGCCAAAGTTAGGGGAATATGATCAGGAAGTTTTTCCTAACTATTTTTTTGAAGATGACAATTTGCTCCTCGTCTTCAAAACCAGTAAAGAAACCCACCTTGCAGCCATCAAATTCCCGGAGAACGTTCAACACATGTTTAGAATGCAGGGATTTTCAAATGGAAGGACGGATATAACCTTTTTAGGACTGGAAAACACTAATTTCCTTGACCCCTTTGTTATTCATCGTCCTACACCTTACTGTGGTAATTACTATCCCAATGATCAGTATCTTATTAGCGGTGCAAAGGCTCACGAGTTGTTTTTTCAAGCTTGAGTTCAGCTGTTTTATTATTTTATACACATTTATAGTTATATTTATAAATTTGAGAAAAAACTTATAAATTATTAGGTATCTTATGATATGAAAAATTGAAATTCTACAACCGTTTACTTATTTTGTGAATGGTTGCTTTCAGTTGCATTTGATCGATCGTTTCTAGGAAAGAAACTTTGTGAAATAATAGCTAACTCGGGGGTGAAGAGTAAGTCGTTCACATTGTATAAGAAGGATACAGATGAAAGCATGTACATAAAAGGGAATATGCCTGGAGTGGAGAAGATTGTGGTAAATAAAGAAGGTTTGTGTGTGTCGCTAAACATGCCTGGTTTCGAGTTAGAGGATGTGGAGTCGGGTTTTGAATATGACACGCTCATTATTGAAGGAAAACGAGAGAACGAGCATTATATCGCAGGGATACGTGTACCAGAGGGTTTTAAGAGGGAGCGTGATATGATCAAGAGAGAGATGCAAGATGGACTGTTTAAGGCAACTCTTCCCCATGCTAATGTTAACAGGCTCGCGTTCAGTGCGTATCGCTATATAATCAAGAGATACGGAAGCTAGCTATATATATCTTAATGTAAGTTTTGATCCGCTTGATTTCTAAGAAGTAAACCAGCAGCCTTATACAACATTCATGTAATTATTACGTCATTTTTAGCGTGATTTTGGTGGATTAAATTTCTTTATTTAGCTGCTGATTATGGCGTATACAGCACCAATTACTCATTAATGGATTAATATGGCTTTTGGTAACAAGTCAATTTAAAAACTTTAGCTAAAGGTGAAAAACTTGACTGGGTTAAAAGTCTTATCAAAGTCTATTTTAACCTCATGAATCGTTTCGATTTAGAGATGTAGAATAGGATTTTTATTTTGTAATCATAAATGGAACACATATAAAATCGGACAAAATACTGTTTTCTGGACTTTAATGCTTGTTTTAGTATCAATTCGTTGTGAAGTTAGAAAAATCAGGTGTCGTGATCATCAAGCTATTTTAATTTTGAAGTTAGATTCGAATTAGATTTTAAAAACCCATTCAAGAACATCACAAATATATCTTTTCGGACAGTTAAAAATCAACATCATGGGAGCTTGAACTCTTGCTGGCTTTTAATTTTCCATTTTTAGATATTGTTCAAACTAGAATTTGTTTGTGCATAGATAAATAATCAAGTGTGATGATTAAAAACTCAAAATAAACTATCAGCATTCCAATTCGTTACATAGTATATGAAGAAAATAAAGATGACAATTATTTTCAGTGTAAAACTGAAAAACAAACAAAAGATAGAAAATGTATAATCAAATGAATGTTTACATTAATAAAGGATTGACTCGAATTACCGAAAGAGTATACATCTACGTTTAATCCCCTTTTATAGATGATTTCATCTAAAAACACACACTTAAACTGACACCTGGAACATGCGGCAAAATTTCTTCTGTTAACTTGCTAAAAGCTTCTAATAAAATGTTAAGGGCTCCTTCTATACCAATTAATAACACTACTTTGCTCAAGTGTAGCGGTGTTATCCAGCCCTAGGACTCCATACCAGTCGAGTTGACCATCGACTATTTTCTTTCGGGAGTGTGTAGCGGTGTTATCCAGCCCGAGGACTCCATACCACACTACGTGAAAATTGACCTTCGGCCACACGAAAAAAGTGTGGCCGTAGGCCTTTGGCCACACACATTTGGTTAAAGTCATATATGGCCAAAGGTCGCGACACCGTGGGTATGATATGGCCACACACAGTTTTTAGTGGCCTTATGTGGTAATAAGTGTGGCTAAAGGGTACAAGCATTAGTTGCTGGCCATCAAGAATCCTCTCCAATAAGTGTGGCTAAACGGTAGAAAATGGTCACATGACTATTTACTATGAGTGACCATTGCACGTATACAACCACATGAATTCATGTTTCAGCCACATGAATTTTATAATAATGTGGCCAATAGGGTTGTGTTAAGCTTGCATTGTGACCTATACCGTGTGGATATAGCAAAGAAATGGCCACTTAAATAAAAAATAGAGTGGCTAATTATATCATACAGACACTAGAAATTACATTAAAAGTGGCTAAAAATGTTTGCTTGCCACCCAAACACTCCTTTGTAGATTATAGTGTGGCTATTGTCTTACCGTTTATCACACATAATGCTTTTTGTAATTTAAAGTGTGGCTATTGTCAAACTTTTCGTCACACATAGTGAGGTATTGTGTGGCTAATCATATCATATAGACACTGGAGGTTATTGTCAATGTGGCTAAAAATGTGAACTTGCCAGTCAAACACTCTTTTGTAGTTTGTGGTGTGGCCATTGTCTTACCGTTTGTCACACATAATGCTTTTGTAATATAAAGTGTGGCTATTATCATACTTTTGTTCACACATAGATAAATGTGGCTATTTCATAAGTTTAACAAACACAATAACATAAATTCAAAACAAGTTTACATTAACAAACCTTCACTAATAAGTTATGAATTCAAAATATTTGAAACTACTACTAATTAATACCGACCTCAAACTTTCTTATAAACTAATCAAATTGTTTTTGCCTCCTTTCTTCGTTTTCCTTAAGTTCTTTTTCCATTTATTATTTTCGTTGCGCTCGTTCTTCCAACTCGTTTCTTGACTTCTTTTCATCTTTTTCCATTTTGGCTCTAACTTTTTGAACCTAAAATTGTTAAAATATTAGAATCATAACTAGTAAAGGGTTAATGTGAGGCGAAACCTCAAAGCACGACGACTATCACGCACAATCACATTAGACATAATGTATACACAAACAAAAACTTGAATCGAAGACTTGTTGGTGATAATAATCAATGTCAACTGTACTAAAAAGTCCTAATATGTATTCACACATTGTATCATGGCAAATCAACCAAACATTCATCATACGACTTAACTTATGATCACTTAGTTCACGAGACAGATTATAGCTTGTACAAACTGATTTTATTCACTAAGAAAAGATTAAGTATAAATTCTACAAAATTTACCACAGTAGAATATATGAATTAGGTTACTCAAAAAGAAATTTATAATATTTTTTTCATACATACAAAACTCACAATAATTCAACCATTAAAGATATGTACCAACAGTTCAACAGGTTGCACAACAAACACTTGTTTAATGGTTCTATCGACTCATTAATCTAAATTGTGTAAGACCAATTGAGTTGTCTTCAAAATTAATAATACTAACTTTCAGAACTAGAAACAACCCGTTTGGTTTTGACATTAGGGAGTTATGGTGTCGGAAAGACATGACAAAATATAACTCCCCGAATCAGCTTTGACCAGTGTTTTTGTAAAATCATAAAAACTATTCAAAACGTGTCCAAAAATTACAAACTTTACCTTTCTGGAAACTAGACTCATAGTGCTATATCCTAGAATAAAAAATGTTTAGTAATCATCGTTTAACATCAAGTTACATACCATTAAATAAACGAAAACGAATCTGTCAGCAAACTGTTGTTATCAAACAATTGAAATACATACCTTTTTAGCGATGAAAGAAGATGTACTAAGCTTCAATTACAAGAAATAACACTTAAAATTGAAAATCCCCAAACTTGGTTCTTAGGGTTCTTCACACTCAACACGAATCCAGCAAAAAACGAGATAGAATTGATGAAAACCGACACCACACGTGAATTCCTCTTGCAAAAATAATTAGATTAGAGCCCAGAATCAAAGGATTTGGTTAAGAATTGAGTGAGTTAGAGAATTAATTATTGAGGATTATGGTGGGTGTAAAGAGATGAAGAAGAAGAATAATAAGAAGGAATGAAGAGAAAGAAAAAAAGGTAGGTTAAATATATGGTCAAATTAAATTTAAAAATAGGAGGGTAATTCAAAATTTTTTGAAGAAAAGAGGGGTTGAATTTAATTTGAAATTTTGAGAGAAGTGAAATTAATATGAACTAAATATGAATTTAATTTATTTTAATAATTAAAATAAAGAGTTGTTAGTGTGTGTGTGTGTATATATATATATAAAACAACTAATTAAAACTTATATAATATAAAAAAATTGTATTTTAAATATAAAAACATATAAAATAAATACAAGTGATATTTATAGTTGCTCTAAAAGGGTTGAATATGAGTTTAGTGAGTCATAGTTTAGTTAAAGCCCAATAACATGTCATACTTTCATCAATGGGCCTTATTGGATCTTAACTGGTGTTTGTGGCCCATTATAGCCTTTATCACATCATAGTTGCTCTAAGAAGGTTGTATAGGAATGTCATTAGTCATAGTTAGATGTTAATGGCCGATAACATGTGATACTTTCATCAATAGGTTTTATTGGGCCTTGTTGGTGTTAGTGGCCCATTATAGCTTTTTTCATGTCATAGTCGCTCTAACGGGCCATATTAGTGCTTGTAATCTCTTAGTGGCCTATTATGGCATGTGATATGTATTTAAGGGTTATATCGTGTTATAGGGAGTCATATTAGACCATAATAAACAAATACAAGTCATACATGTCCTAATGGGCTATATTGGGCCTTTAAATCTCTAATGGCCCATTATGCATATAATTTTAAATTGTGTCTAAAGAGGTACAACTCGCCTAACCCATCGAAATACAATAAACATAGGGGTGGCAAATGGGTTGGGTTGGGTCGAAACGGGTTATGGGTCGGAACGGGTTAGGGTCGAAACGTGTCAGGGTTGGAACGGGTCAACTAAAAAAAAGGTTGTTATGGTTTGGGTCGGAACGGGTCAGGGTAAAAAGGTTCGGGTCATAACGGGTCCGGGTCAAAATGGGTCAAGGTCGTAACGGGTCAAAACGGGTCTCGAGTCTTTTTTTTTGAACAAGGACAACGGAGGAAATGTTTAGTTTTATCATTAAAATTCATGTTCCAGTCCAGTTCATTTCAGCACTTAACAACTCATTTTAAAGCAAACAACATGCTAAACAGCTCGTTTCAGCAAGTTTTCAGTTCGTTTCAGCACGTAACAACTTGTTTTTACTGCAAACATCATGTTAAACAGCTCGTTTAAGTGATTTTTCAGTCCGTTTCAGCACTTAACAGCTTATTTCAGCACTTAATAGCTCGTTTTTACAGCAAACAACATGCTAAACGGCTCGTTTCAGCGACTTTTCATTCCGTTTCAGCACTTAACAGCTTGTTTTAACAGTAAACAGCATGTAAAACAGCTCGTTTCAACAAGTTTTTCAGTTTGTTTCAGCACGTAACAGCTCGTTTTTACAGCAAACATCATGTTAAACAGCTCGTTTCATTGATTTTTCAGTCCGTTTCAGCACTTAACAGCTCGTTTCAGCACTTAACAGCTCGTTTTTACAGCAAACAACATGCTAAACAGCTCGTTTCAGCGATTTTTCAGTCCGTTTCAGCACTTAACAGCTCGTTTTAACAGCAAACAACATGTTAAACAGCTCGTTTCAGCAAGTTTTCAGTTCGTTTCTGCACGTAACAGCTTGTTTTTACAGCAAACATCATGTTAAACAGCTCGTTTCATCGATTTTTCAGTCCGTTTCAGTACTTAACAACTCGCTTTTACAGCAAACAACATGCTAAACAGCTCGTTTCAGCGATTTTTCAGTCCGTTTCAGCACTTAACAGCAAACATCATGTTAAACAGCTTGTTTCAGCAAGTTTTTAGTTCGTTTATGCACGTAACAGCTTGTTTTTACAGCAAACATCATGTTAAACAGCTCGTTTCATCGATTTTTCAGTCTGTTTCAGCACTTAACAGCTCATTTCAGCATGTTTTGACCAATTTTACAGCAATTCAGCAATAAAAATCAATAGTTCAGCTCGTTTTTGCCCGTTTCAGCAGGTTACATAACCAATACTTCAAAACGTTTTGTGTTTTTAATCCAGAAAACAAGTATAGGCAAACGTTTAGTGTTTTCAAAACTAGTATGCAAGTATGTCCGTGTTTTCAATCCAAAACCTCGTGTCACGTGTAACAAAGTTTTCTCAAAAACCAAATGAATGCATTTGACTCGTTAACTGTTACCTAGTACAAGTGTTTTAAGTTATGAGAGTATGTTCAACAACACATGACTCTAAGACCCACGTATGAACTCACACACAAACTTGTCCCGACGAATCATTGGTGATAATAAGTAATGTCAACAGTACCGAAAGTCCTAACATGTATCCATGCATCATATCATGGCAAAGCAACCAAATATTCATCATACAACTTAACTTATGATCATTCAGTTCACGAGACAGATTCTGGCATGTACAAACTGATTTTATTCACAAAGAAAAGATTAAGGATAAATTCTACAAAATTTATCACAGTATGATATATGAATCAGGTTTCTCAGACAATTTTTATTATATTTTTCTCAAGCATAGAAAACTCACAATAATTCAACCATTACAGATAGGTACTAAGAGTTCAACAGATTGCGCAACAAAAACTAGTTTAATGGTTATATCAACTCATTAAACCAAATTGTGTTAGACCAATTGGGTTATCTTTTAAACTCATAATACTAAGTTCCAGAAGTGGAACCAACCCGTTTGGGTTTGTCATTAGGGAGTTATGGTGTCCGAAAAATGGACCAGAATATAACTCCCGAATCAGCTTTGACATATGTTTTTGTAAAATCATAAAAGGTATTCAATACTCATCCAAAAATTACAAAAGTTACCTTTCTAGAAACTAGACTCAGAATACTATATCCTAAAATCAAAAATCTATCAATAATCATCATTTAACAGTGAGTTACAGACCAATCAATAAATGAGAACGAATCTGTCAACCAACAGTTCTCAACAAAACTCAAACCCTAACATGTTTATGACATCACTAGGGTTCTAATTAATCATGTTAAAAACCCCTTTAGAAAATATAAATCCAACAATGATAAAGAGTAAAGATTCAAAAATGTCACTTGCAACTTGTATCAAGATTGTTTAAATTAGAACGAATACTAATCGATTGAATCCAAGACCTAATTGCTTACATTCAAAACCCTCGAACAACCAAATTTCTCAAAATTAAAGTATAAATCACCTACCTAACCAAGATGAGCTTCAATCGATGTAAATGAGTGATGAAAGTATTAGAAGCAGCAGGTGATGGATTAGGGTTCAGATTGGTTATTGAAGGGTGGATGTCAGGTTGGTCACACAAAAGAATTAAAATGTGACTATTAATTATCAATAGTCACACTTTTGTTTTAATGTAACTGTTAGCTTTTAGCCATACATAAAAATTTATAAGTGGCTATAAAATAATGCTTTATGGTCACATAAACCCCTACCACATATATAAGCTTTTAGCCACATATGAAACAATTAAAGTGTGGCCATTAACTACTAACGGTCACACGTTTTGTTTGCTGTCACCGTTAACTTTTAGCCACATATAAAACTTATAAGTGGCTAACAAACAATACTCTATGGTCACATATACCCATAAGTGTGGCCATATGTATTAGTTTTTAACCATATCGTTATCAAACTACTGTGAGCGTAGATCATATTTGGCCATAGTTTACTAAGTGTGGCAAGTAAAAATCACATTTTTTTATGAAAGTGTGGCTAACAATTTCGAACAACTGTGTTTTTTGTCACACGAATTGAAAAAGTGTGGCTAAATGTTCCAGCAGGTGTGATTTTTTGCCACAAAAATCTAATTTATGTGGCTAAAGGTTCTAACAGGTGTGTTTTTTATCACATGAATTGAAAAAGTGTGGCTAAATGTTCCAGCAGGTGTGATTTTTTTTCACAAAAATCTAATTTATGTAGCTAAAGGTTCTAACATGTGTGTTTTTTGTCACACGAATTGAAAAAGTGTGGCTAAATGTTCTAGCAGTTGTGATTTTTTGCCACAAAAATCTAATTTATGTGGCTAAAGATTCTAACAGGTGTGTTTTTAGTCACATGAATAACAAATGTGTGGTGAAAGCGACCTTTGGCCACACATTTAGACCGAGGTTTGGCAAACCGCCCAGAGCATGTGTGTGGCTAAAAGCCAATATTCACGTAGTGCATGAAAACAACCAAACAACATTGCCGACAACATATGATGTCAAGCCCCAAAAATCCCAAATCTCATTAGCAACCAAAGAAGCCATTGCCATAGAGCAAATTGCAACTCCGATTATCCTAAACGGAACGCCTTCATGGTCAATGATCTCCATGCTTTTGCTGGACACCTCAGCAAGCTCTCACTCATCGGGGTTTCACTCACGATCTGCTTTAGGAATGGAACCCATTTGTGGCCAACACCATCTGCAATAAAATGAAATTTAAATCTTAACCAAGTCTTATTTTTTTAATATGATTTTACCTTATATATTGATTTACCTGATATGGGCCTGCTATGAACAATCAACATGTTATGATCAACGAATGCTGTGAGAACCCTTCAATTCAACACACAAATTAAAAACAATCGTCAGAACATGTATCAAACTTATTTAGAAATATGCATAAAACAATCAGATCAATGAGTAAGAACAAAAACGAAAACAACGTACATACATTGTGTCAATCAGTGTTGATATGTGTCATAAATGTTAAGGGGGTGTTTGTGTAACTTTTCTATAGTTACAAGTTTTGGGTATAATCTATCAAGTATGAAACTTCAGGGACTAGTTTTGTTAATCTAGTGGTTAGTTTGTTACTTACCGTTAGGAGGAAATAAAAGGGGGATAATCAATTAGTTAGGGTTACACTTTTCACTTTTCAATTTCTTTCTTTGTAATTCATTCAAGAGTCTGTAATCATCAATTCGTGCTAATAGTAATCGATTTCGTTTGTTCTTGTTCTTGATTATTGATTCAATTTCTCAACAATTGGTATCAGAGCCATGATTGGCTCGAATCTAAAAGAAATTGGTTGATTTTCCGTCATTAATCAATCATGATGGTGTCAACGAAGTTCGAATCGGAGAAATTTGACGGTAAGAATGATTTCTCGCTCTGGAGAGTAAAGATGAGAGACCTATTGGTTCATTAGGGCATATCAGCATATTAGATGCCTTGTTGGGGGAACCAAATATGCCAGAGGCGTATAATGACAAAGAGAAGAAAGATATACTAGAGAAGGCTCATTCAGCAATCATTTTAAGTCTTGGTGATCGCGTGCTTCGTGAAGTCTCAAAAGAAATTACTGCAACTGGTGTTTGGGCAAAACTTGAAACCCTGTACATGACCAAGTCATTGGCCAATTGATTGTACTTGAAGAAAAGACTCTACACATTTCAAATGACCCCAGGTAAATCTTTAGAAAGTCATACAGATGAATTCAACAAAATAATTCTTGATTTGGAGAATTTTGAAGTTGAATTAGAAGATGAAGATCAGGCAATAATATTTCTTTCATCATTACCTTCATCTTATGAACATTTTGTGGATACTCTCATGTATGGGAGGGATACATTATACATGGAAGATGTTCTTGTTGTTCTAAATTCAAAAGAATTGAATAAAAGAGTAGATAATGAAGGGGATTTGGGTGATGGTTTGCTGGTGAGAGGGAGGTCAGATCAGAGGGGTCAAAGATCTAAAGTATTGGGAAGATATAAGTCTAAGTCTAAGAGAATTATAAGGTGTTATATCTGCAACTCAGATAAACACTTGAAAAAGGATTGTCCTGAAAGGATGAAGAAGAAAAAGGTAGAAAGTTCTTCTAAATTTCAAAGTAATAATTCTGTAGATGATCCTTTAGATGGATATGATAGTGATGATGTATGTGTAGTATCAAAAGAAAGTACAAGTGGTAGTTGGATAATGGACTCTTGTTGTTCATATCACATGTCTCCTAATAAGGAATGTTTTAAAGAGTTGAAATTAGAGGATCTTGGTGTAGTAAAGCTAGGAGATGATAGACCATGCACCATTAAAGGACATGGTGTAGTAGCTTTAAGTCTGGATAATGGGACAGAAGTTGAATTAACTAATGTTAGGTTTATTCCATCACTAACCAAGAATCTGATATCTTTGGGAACATTTGAAAGAAAAGGATATGTGGTTAGTTTGAAAAATGGTAAGGCGAGGGTTATTAAGGGTTCTATGGTTGTAATGTCAGGAACCAGGGGTGAGAATAACATCTATTTATTAGATGGAAGTGCAGTAGTTGGAACTGTTTATGTGGAAAAGGGTAAAATAGTCAATACTGCTAAGTTATGGCATACAAGGCTTGGTCACATAAGTGAAATGGGTTTAATGGAGTTAAAGAAGCAGGAGGTTATTAATGATCTTGTAAGTTGTGATGTAGGTTCTTGTGAAAATTGTATCTTAGGAAAGTCTAAGAAAGTAAGTTTTAAGAAGGGGTTGCATAAGTCTAAAGGAATTTTAGATTATGTTCATGCTGATTTTTAGGGACCTACAAAACACAAGTCTTTAGGTGGTGCGTCATATTTCTTGTCCATTATAGATGATTTTTCTAGGAGAGTGTGAGTATACATTCTTAAGAATAAGTCTAATGCTTTTAGTATGTTTAAAAATTGGGCAGTTTTAGTTGAAACTCAATCAGAGAAGAGAGTTAAAAAGCTAAGAACTGACAATGGTCTAGAGTTTTGTAGTGGGGAGTTTAATGACTACTGTAAGAAGAAAGGAATAGCTAGGCATTTAACCATTCTTGGAACTCCTCAACAGAATGGGTTAGTAGAAAGAATGAACAAGACTTTACTTGAAAAGGTCAGGTGTATGTTGATAGCTGTAGGAATGCCTAAGGGGTTTTGGGCAGAGGTAGTAAAGACTGCAGCATATCTGGTTAACAGATCACCTTCTAGTGCCATAGATATGATGGTTCCTATGGAGAAATGGTCAGGTGTCAAAACTGATTACGGAAACTTGAAAACTTTTGGTTTCTTGGCTTACTCACATATTAGCCAAGGAAAATTTGAACCAAGAGCAGTTAAGTGTGTGATGATTGGCTATCCTGATGAGGTTAAAGGATATAAGCTATGGAGGCTAGATGATGGAAAGCCTAGAGTAAAAGTAAGTAGAAGTGTGGTGTTTCAAGAAGATGTTATGTATAAAGATGTACTTAAAGGGTCAACTAGTGGAAAAGAAGTTGATCATGGAGTTCAAATTGAGGTGGAGCCTGTACAGAGTGTCTATAAACATGGAAACAAAAGTGGTCTTATAGAAAGTGTAGACATGGGTAATTCTGGAAATAGTGAATAGGAGGGTTATAGTTTGGCCAGGGATAGACAAAGAAGGAATGTTGGTCCTCCTTTGAGATATAGGGATGTTGATGATATATCAACATTTGTTTTGAGTATTGCAGAAGAAGAAACTTCTTCTGAACCATTGTCTTATTTTGAAGAAATTAATTCAAAGGATAAAGACAAATGGGTTCAGGCCATGAATGAAGAAATGGATTCTTTGCATAAGAATGACACATGGCGGCTAGTTGAGAAACCTGAGAAGCAAAAATTAGTAGCCTTCAAATGGATTTATAAAATCAAAGAAGGTATGCCAGGAGAAAATCCTAGGTATAAGGCTAGGTTGGTAGCTAAAGGGTTCACTCAGAAGGCTGGTGTTGACTATAATGAGATTTATTCTCCTGTTGTGAGACATACTTCTATTAGAATAATTTTGGCATTAACTGCTCAAGAAGATTATGAACTGGAACAGCTTGATGTAAAGACAGCTTTCCTTAATGGGAATTTGGAAGAAAAGATTTATATGCATCAACCACAAGGTTTTGAGGTTGAAGGGAAAAATGGGAAGGTTTGTCTTCTGTTAAGATCTTTATATGGATTAAAGCAGTCACCTAGGCAATGGTATTTGAGGTTTGATCAATACGTAGTGTCTAATGGTTTTAATAGGAGTAAGTTTGATAGTTGTGTTTACTTCAAAGAGTATAAAGAAGGGCAATATGTTTATCCGCTACTTTATGTAGATGACATGTTGGTTGCTTGTAAGAACAAGCAAGTCATTCAAGATACTAAGGATTTGTTAATGAGGGAATTTGACATGAAGGAGCTTGGTGAGGCAAAGAGGATCTTAGGTATGGAAATCACCAGATACAGAGATCAAGGCTTGTTATACTTGAATCAGACTAGCTATACTAAGAAGGTACTATCAAATTATGCTATGGAGAATTGTAAGGCAGTTGCTACTCCATTAGCTGTTCATTTTAAACTTTCTGATAAGGATTGTCCTGTATCAGAAGAAGAAGTATCTTATATGAACAATGTGCCTTATGCTAATGTGGTAGGTAGCTTAAAGTATCTAATGGTGTGTACTAGGCCTGACTTGGGGTATGCAGTCAGTTTAGTTAGTAGATATATTGCTAAACCTGGTAAGAATCATTAGGAGGTTGTAAAATGGATACTGAGGTATTTGCAGGGTACCAAAGATGTTTGTGTGATCTTTGGAAAAGATTATGTTGATAGAGAGGTTGTTGGCTATGCAGACTCAAACTTTTCTAAGGACTTAGACAATGGTAAGTCTATGACCGGGTATGCATTTAAGGTTTCAAGATCTTTAGTTAGTTGGAAAGCATCCTTGCAACATATTGTTACTCTATCTACAACTGAGGCAGAGTATGTGGCTCTTACAGAAGCAGTTAAAGAGGCATTATGGCTTAAAGGTTTTATTTCTAAACTCAGGGGTAATTTGGTCCAACCTGTTGTTTTCTGTGATAATCAGGGTGCAGTGCAATTGACTAAGAATGTTGTTTATCATGAAAGGACCAAACATATCAATGTTAAATTTCATTTTATAAGAGATGTTGTTAAAGCAAAGGAAGTGTTAGTTGAATCAGTTGATACAATGGAGAATGGTGCTGATATGTTCACAAATGTGTTGCCAGGTTCCAAGTTTCAATACTGTTTAGATCTACTAAACATAGCAGATCATTGATGACGAGGTGGAGATTGCTGATATGTGTCATAAATGTTCAGGGGGTGTTTGTGTAACTTTTCTATAGTTACAAGTTTTGGGTATAATCTGTCAAGTATGAAACTTCAGGGACTAGTTTTGTTAATCTAGTGGTTAGTTTGTTACTTACTGTTAGGAGGAAATAAAAGGGGGGGGGGGGGATAATCAATTAGTTGGGGTTACACTTTTCACTTTTCAATTTCTTTCTTTGTAATTCATTGAAGAGTCTGTAATCATCAATTCGTGTTAATAGTAATCGATTTCGTTTGTTCTTGATCTTGATTATTGATTCAATTTCTCAACAATTAGGAAGCTAATCAGCCTCTGGAGAAATGAGTAATGAGTGGATTGTAGCACACAACCCTTCCTATATAACCAGGGTAAACGTAAACCCTAACCCAATGGAATATTTTAAATATTTTCAATGGTTAAAAATAATAAAATAATACAAAATTAATTGAAATTGGACTACCTTAAAATATTTCGGCTTTTGTTCTATCAAGCATCACAAATAAATAATAAAACTACAGAATGTCTATAAAATGAATAATACTATTTGAAAAATATAATAAAACACTATGGTATGGGATAATGGAATGAAGATGAGAATGAAATGGACGGGGTAATGGAATAGAAAATGAATTGAATGAATCATTACCTAGCTTGTTTGGTTCACATGGGAATAGATTAATACTTTGTGTTGCTTCTAAGGCAGGAAAAGGCGAATGAAAAAAATAAAATCGGTGGCGAGTGACGATTGTTGGTGGTGGGTGGCGGCGGAGGATGGCGGCAGCAATCAGTGATTGTGGTTAGCGGTGAAACGTGGTGTGGCGATGATGTGCGGTGGTGGTGGTTGGCGGTAGTGGTGATAGCTGGCCGGTGGTGGGTGTTGGCGGTGGTGGTTGGTCGTGGTGGGTGGGTTTGTTGTGATGATGGGTGATGGCGGTAGTGGGTGTTAATGGTGGTGGTTGGTCGTGGTGGTGATAGGTGATGGCGGTTGTGGTTGTGGTTGTTGTTGGCGGTGGTAGTGGTTGGTGGCGGGTGATGATTGGTGGTGGTAGGTGGTTGCGGTAGGTGGTTGCGGTCGGTGATTGTGGGTTTTGGTGACATGTGTGGTAGGGATTCGGGAATTGTAACACACACAAACAAAAATAATTTGCAAGAGACAAATATAAACGAAGATGAACACGCGAGATTTACGTGATTCGGTCGGCTGACCTACGTCCACGGACTGCAACCAGGATATTTTTATTATTGCTTTCTGCCTCACTCGTGTTCAGGGATTACAAGTACAAGGCTAAGTATAAATAGATACAAGATTAAGGTTTACAACTTAATCCCCAAGAAAGTAATAATGGGCCATAATTAAATAATAAATAATATGGGTCAAGTCTACCCCTATTCCTCATTTAATTAATCTGCCACAAAGATGTGGGTCCATATTTGTTGTTTGAGCTTAGTTATGTGTTTATTGGGCTGGGCTACGGGTTAGCTATGTAAACCGAGAACTCTAAAGAGTTCTCGGTGGGCTTGTGATTAATATGGGCCTAGGTGTTTGGTTTCCTATATATAGTTTACATAATGTATAGGGTAGCGGTTGTTCACATTAGCAGAGATTGAGCAGTTGTTTAGAGCCACTATAATCTCCAGAGAGCATTGTATTGTTTGGCTACGTGGTTTATGTATTTGACGATTGATAATATAATCGTATGCATTGAAACCATTTTACGTGTTTATCATATTCATACTGTTCATCATTGTTCTTGAATCACCACGTTAATTAGATTCCGCATATTTGACGTGTTCGGGTTGATATCATATTGTAGTGATCCAGATTCGGGACTTACAATTGGTATCAGAGCCTTGGACGAATTCAGGCTCATTATTGTGATATCAACGGATTCAAGAATAGTGTTCTTGGTGGTTTGATTATTTTAACGGTGACTAAAGTGACCGGAGATGAAACAGTAAGGTTTTGGGAAGGAGTTGATTTTAGTTTGGAAATAAATCAAAATCCCTTAATTCTCGGGAGTTTGTTACTGAATTTGTTTGATTTTGGGGATTTCGGTCAAAGATACCAACTAGCTGGTCAAATAGTCATTGTTTTCGGCCAATCAGGACAGAAAAACCATTGTTCTCGGCCATTTTTAAAGGATCTCGGCCAAAATTGGGGTGTTCTCGGTCAATAACTATAGTTTTCGGTCAACAACTATAGTTCTCGGTCAATCATAAAGGGTATTCGGTTAGAAACTAAGTTCTCGGTCAAAATATTAGGTTCTCGGTCAAACTCTTGACTTCTCGGTCAAAGTCTTGAGTTCTCGGTCAAAAGGAAGGGTTCTCGGTCAACCATTGTTCTCGGTCAAGAGGAGTTCTCGGTCAAGGAGTAAAAAAAAAAAATTTGAGTTTTTTGGCGGGAAAAATTTTCTTGAACGAAAC
The DNA here is from genome assembly GCF_021521415.1 of Bidens hawaiensis. Classification (NCBI taxonomy): domain Eukaryota; kingdom Viridiplantae; phylum Streptophyta; class Magnoliopsida; order Asterales; family Asteraceae; genus Bidens; species Bidens hawaiensis. The sequence continues at coordinate 79,767 of NW_027495067.1, read as the reverse complement.
TTTTCTAGAATACTCCTTATAAGCGAGACTATATTTTTGAAAATTTTGGCGAAAACATTTTTTCTCGGGTGATTTTCGGCGAAATTTTGGCGGGAATTTCGAAAAATTTTATCTTGAACAAAATTTTTCCTGGACGTCTCTTTTGAGCGGGACATTCTTCTTGTGAATTTTGGCGATCATATTTTTTTGAGAAATTTTGGCGGGAAAATCAGTCTAATTATTCAATAGATTCTTCACAACTCGTCTTTAAACCATGTTCTTTAGATTGTGGTGAGAAAATAGAAATGTATAAGCTTCATAATGACAGTCTAAGTAGAGATATGGAAAGAATAAAATCAGAGAATTTTAAACTTAAGAAGAATGAAAAGGGTTTTCTAGACAAAATAGAAGCTCAAAACAAGTATATTAAAAAACTTAAGTCTGATCTTAGTATAAAAGGCTGTTATTATCTAGATGTCAAACAAGAAATTGCTGAGTTAACTGCTAAACTAGAAGCCTCCAAGTTAGAGATCTTGAATCTAACAAGTAAGTTTGAAAATGCTGAACTTAATTTTAAAAAATTCGATGGTTCAAGCAAAGTAGTTAACTCAATGATTGAAAACCAATTGTGGTGGAAAGAAAATGAAGGTGAGGGAATAGGATACAGTCAAGTTCCCCCCACCTTACAACCACAATTATGTCCCTACCCCTGTTACCAAAGAACAGGAAGAAAAGGTAAAAGACATGAAGTATGGTAAACAGGTTCAATCTGAAACTGTTGGATCAGGATCCCTAGAGGAAATCAAGCTTGTTTTTAAATGTGTGAACAATTTTGATGCTTCTACTTTATGTGCAGATATAGTAAATGATGTTGCTTCTGATAGTAAAGGGGTTCAGGCTAGTGAAAATGAATCCCATTCTAACGTGTCATCAAACTCAGATGACACTACATCTCAGAATTGTACTAATAATACATAGAGTTGTGGCGACAAAGGGAAGGCACGTAAGAAATCAGCACAACAAGGACAGTCTCGTCCTCATAGATCCTACGGATCTCCATGTGTTGATAAATCATCGGGTGTTACATATATTAAGAGGCAAACATGTTACCACTGTGGCACGCCAGGACATATAGCCAGAAATTGTGTTCATCGTCTATATGTTCCTTACTATAAGAAAAATCAGAAGGTTGTACCAAGGGGCAAGAAGAATGGAAAAACCTTTCATAAGAAGGAATTCCAACATGAGGCAAGTGCTTCCGTCGACTTTAGAAGAAGGATGAAGGCGTGTTTCGTCTGTAGGGACGGTGGGCATTTGGCAAAGGAGTGTCACTACCGTGCTGTTAATAGACAAGCTTCTCAAGTGAAAGGTAACAGGTTTCAACCGAGACCAGTGGTTAAACAAAATGCTTATTTTATAAAACCACGAGTATCTGTACAACGGGTCACAGATACTCAAGGATTCAAAGCTAATATGACAGGTTTGCACTCAAATGATTTAGAAACTGTTAAAAGAAAAATAAATTTTCAAAAATCAAAGAGTGTTGAGAGTTCTAAGAGTTCGAATTCGAATTGCTCCACTCCAAAGTCTGTTTTTTCAAATTTCATTAAACCAAGACAGACTTGGAAACTTAAAACTCAGCAAACAGAGTCTGTATTAACAAATGATTCTGTTAAAAATCGGAAAGATATGAGTTGGCAAGAGGTCACATATGTTGATGCTCAAGGGAACCCCAAGACATTTATGACTTGGGTTCCTATGTCCAACTGATCTCGCTATGCGTGTAGGAACAACCACAAACTCTTTGTTTATTATATGGGTTGTTCCATGCACATGACAGGGCAAATATCCATTGTTTTTAAATCTTAAAACCATGAAATGGATTATTTGTGGCTTGGACGGGATTTTAGGGTGATAGAACGTTTTTAATCTGCTCTCTAAGTGTGTAGGAACAAATCAGGGAATACATTGCATATTAAAAGGTTTGTTCCAGACATTCAACTCGCAAAGATGCAGAATCTCAAAACAAGCTTATTCCTAGGAGGAGATTCTCACAAATGAAAAATAATGTCTTGATGATAAAAGGTAACCGTATCACTTTCGTATGAAAGATTGATCAATCAAAAAGATTTTAAAATTTTAAATTTAAAATTCAAAAATATGTTCACGTATAGTTTTTCAATTAGAGTGTATTTTGTTTCTCAAAAAATGAGAAAATTACTTGAATGTACATGAGAAATGATAGTACATCAGTTGGCTGACAATCATATTTTTTTTTTTATTATAAAACACCTCGTTTCGACGATTGAGTCTTTTTGAGGTTAAATTTGTACATAAAAGTTTTTGCACAAATTTAGGGGGAGAAATTTAAAAAATTCAAAAAGAGTGTGCGTGTGCGTTTAATAATAAAAATTCTATGTCTTTCAAACTTCACTCTCGCTTAAAATTATGTCGGTTGCTCGAGTTTGAAGAACATATACTTGTATATGTTTGGTCCGGTGATCTACTTGTAGATTCACAGGATAGCCATTTATCTAAAGACTGAAAGCATCTGGGGCGTTTGTGATGTGTTTATGTGTTTTGAATTCTTTCACTTAAAAGTATGTCGGTAATTCCAAGTTGGAGGGACACGTATTCTTATATGTATTTTGGTCCTGTTAACCACTAGTGGTCATACAGAATAGCCATTTACCTGAAAATTGAAGAGTGACCGGGGTGACTGAGTTCTTAACATGTTTGTCTTCTGTAATTTTTGGGAAGTGATATATTTATTCAGTTAACAGCTTTTTAGAAGCTTCAAAATATTTTCAAATGAAAATTGATCCAACCTTTGGAAAATGATAGGTAAATTGTTTCTGTGTGCCTAACGGGTGAAGTTATTAATCTTAAAAGGCTCTAGAACAGTCATTGATGTGTATGGCACTTTCCACGATGCGTAAAAGTTAAAGTGATATAAACTAAACTTGCTGAACTTACCGTGGAGAGTCATTTTGAAGACATGTGCATGTCTCCATATAAATCTCTCCGAATGATAGGCAGAAAAGCAATTACCCAGTCATACACGAGCCCGTTGGTATTTGGTCCCCAAAATGAAGTATCTCATTGAGAATGACAAAGAACAAATGTGAACAAAATTACTTTAAATATATATAATCAACCAAAAGTTGATAAATGTTCACAAGCTTTTAAGAAAAACACAAACATGAAGGTTAATAACAGAACTACAGGGGTGGAGGCAATAATATAAGTCCTTTAACATCCCGAATGAAGGCTTGTTAATTTAAACTGTAAGTCCAACGTTCAACCTCAAATATGTTTTCAAATTTGAAAAGAAAAATCAAATAAATAAGTTCTGTCATTAAAAGTTTTTAAAACCAAATCCAGTAGGTCAAAGTCAAATCGAGGTGATCTGGGGAAAGCCAAATACGCTTTGAGAAGAGATAGGAGGCATCACAGGTCCATGAGTGATGTCCATCTAAGCTTTATGCCAAACTGAACCTTAATCATATCACTGATGCGATGCAAAATCATGCTAAGTATGGGATACACGCTATCAACCTGTTTCTTAATGTCATAATAACGCTGAACATGAATCCTTGTGACAGTACCTTAAACGATATGATTCTATGTTCGGATCTTTTCATAAAGGCGGCATTTTTATCAAAAACTGAAATTTGATCCCAATTTTTAGCTAAATTACAAGAAGACCGAGTGATTAAATTTGTTTTATTTGTTGTTTTTGGTTTTGTTTTGTTTCATTTATTTCTAGTTCTTGATTACTCCTGTCGAAACAAATGTGTTAAGAAATTGTTTTGAAGTTTTCAGCTCATGAAATCTGATATCGGTTATTGTGTTATAGTTGCTTTAGCTAGTATGATCTCATTTCAAGTCTTTTCAAGAAAATCATAAAAAAAATTAAAAAAAATTCAAAAAATATGTCTGTCTTATTTTGTTTTATTTAATTGTTTTCAAAATATTTTGGTTGATCTTTCTCAAAGTTGATTGTTCTTTCAAGACTGATTTCTTGCAACGGAAACATATGAAGTATCTGAGATTCAAATTGGATGATGCTATCAAAAAGGGGGAGATGGTAGAGTATTGGATGCAGATGCTGAAGTTGCTGATCATTGAAGTTGCTGATCATGTTCAAGTAAAGATTCTGAAGATCTTGAAAGTATCAGTCTAAAGGCGAGATTGTTGGGTCATAAATTGGTTAGAATGACGCATATCAAAGGACCACGACATGATCAAGACTAAAGTGATGTAAACGAAGACGAGTTGAATAACTACATTGGTGTACTACCGAAATCCCTATGAAATTCGGTTAGGCTGGTCTAAAGTGAAATAAACAAGAACGAAGCTACAAACCAAGGGGGAGATTGTTGGGTCCATATTTATGGTTTGAGCTTAGTTATGTGTTTATTGGGCTGGGCTACGGGTTAGCTATGTAAACCGAGAACTCCAAAGAGTTCTCGGTGGGCTTGTGATTAATATGGGCCTAGGTGTTTGGTTTCCCTATATATAGTTTACATAATATATAGGGTAGGGATTGTTCACATTAGCAGAGATTGAGCAGTTGTTTAGAGCCACTATAATCTCCAAAGAGCATTGTATTGTTTGGCTAAGTGGTTTATGTATTTGACGATTGATAATATAATCGTATGCATTGAAACCATTTTACGTGTTTATCATATTCATACTGTTCATCATTGTTCTTGAATCACCACGTTAATTAGATTCCACATATTTGAGGTGTTCGGGTTGATATCATATTGTAGTGATCCAGATTCGGGACTTACAATGTCTTCTACCCTGGCCCAATTAAGCCTCTATAAACCCAACAATCTCCCACTTGGAGGCTTGATAATCTTCAAACTGCCTACCGATGATCGCTTGTACCTCTTGTAATCTTCCTCGTCTTCCTGGTTGCATCTACCTTCTCATCAATTAATCTGAACGCCCGTTGAAGCTCCCCCGAGCTCCAACACATCAGTCATGGCTACAACTGCCACCGACTCGTTCTCTGTCCCTACCGGCTCCCACTTACACAAACTGCTGAATCCTAGAATACCTTGAGAACAAACAGCACTCTCCATGTTAAGAAGGTAATCTTCTGGAGAGACTTTAACCACTGAAATATCGGTTCTCTTAAACCATTGTGTGGTAACTCTTGCTAAAGCTTTGATTAACTGATTGCCAGTGCTCCTATTGCCATGAAAACCTCCGACTGGTTTTTCTGAACCTCTTCTAGCACGTTCAACCTGAATCTGACATGTGGCTCTGGATTTATCTCCTGCAAAACAAACCTTCTTCTGCCCAATTGACTTTGTGAATCAGACTTTGGTCTTCTTCTGAACTGGGTCGCTCACTCCCTCAGAAGATAAACTAACCATATACAATGAACCCTCTTTCTTCCTCGAGTGATGACAGGATTTCCCTTTACAACTTTCCACTGCCCGTTCCCATATTTAACCTCATGTCCTGTTCATCCAACTGCCCGACATAAATCAACTTTTTTCTTTAAGCTTGGAATCACTCTGACATCCTTTAAGGTCCATGAACCGGCTAAAGTAACTAAATTTATGTCACCCATGCTCGTAACATCAAGTACATCATTGTTCGCCAGTCTAACCTTACCAAAATCACATTCATTCAAATTCTGCAATGCTTCACTGCTGTGGGTAGCATGAAATGAAGCACAAGAATCCATGACCCAGAAATCAACATTATCCTCAACACGAAGAACTAAAAACTCATCCTCTGAGCATTCTTCTACAGTGTTTACTTCTTTCTTTTCTTTCTTATCATTCGGACACTGATTCCTAAAGTATCCCGCTTCATTGCAATTCTAACATATCACATCCTTCCAAGTCCTCGATTGACTCCTTTTCCTGTTCCCGTTCCCACCACCTCTGTTATTTTTCCTTCCTCTGCCAACATACATTAAATCACTTGATGATTCACCTGAATTTCTTCATCTGATGTCTTTGATTAAAGTTAGATCCCGAATCCCATCAAAAGTGAACTCACTGGTAGAACTATTAATCGTTGTAACAGTCCCTGACCAACAATTAGGCAAGGACGATAACAGTAGTAGAGTTTAATTTGTTGATGTGCACTGTAACTGAACTTCCTTCTTTCATCTTCGTGTTTACCGGTTCACGAATTAGGAAAACCTTATTAGCTGCCGAAGGCTTTTCATACATGTAAGACAATGCATTCATTATCCCACGCGTCGTAGTTTCCTTCAAGATGTTGAACGGAACATCCTTCGATAATAACAATCTAATAACTGCTTGGCTTTCTTATCCAAAGTCTCCCACTCATCTGGTTTTATCTTCTTCGGTCTTTCACTCAATACCATGTCGAAATCCTTATGAACTAGCAAATCCTCCTTTTGCATTTTCCACCAACCAAAGTCTTTACCATCAAAGTTCTCAATCTCAAGTTTCCCACTCTCAGCCATTATCTCAAACTAAGAATTTCCGACTTTAGATCTCGGTAACAAAATCAGAAAAAATAATCTCAGACAAACAAAATAACCCCGCTAGTCGCCACAAAACCACCCAGCTAAACTGCCCAATAAATACGCTAACCAATCAATACCCGAACCAATAATCGACCAACGATTAACTCCGGTTATCAAACCCGAAAAAAACAAAAAACCTGTGAACCAACCCAAAATAAATCGAACACAAAACCTTGTTTAACAGTAAGCAAACTGATCAGAAACACAACCTTGGTTGGCTTAATCACATAAGATTTTGCAGCGGCGTTTTATACGGACTTCTGATTTGAAAAATCTATTCATAAATGGCGGCTGTATTTTTGACTCATGATTGAATGATATTAAATTATAATACCTTGGTAGTGGCAGTAACTTTTACTCAAAACCACAAATCAAGAATAAATAACAAATATTGAAAATTGCAATATATATTTCTTTCCTTTTATTTTGATGTAAACGGGGTTACCTGACTTTTCCGATGATCAAACGACTGGGTTGATGGACAGCTGCTGAAACGAAACCCTAATTCGATCCCGCTCTCCTTTCACGATCGTGTTCTCCGATGTGTAACGAACCTAAGCTTTGATACCACTTGTTAGGGATTCGGGTATTGTAACACACACAAACACAAATAATCTACAAGAGAAAGATATAAACGAAGATGAACACGCGAGATTTACATGGTTCGGTTAGCTGACCTAAGCATGATACTTTTATTATTGCTTTCTGCCTCACTCGTGTGTTGAGGGATTACAAGTACAAGGCTAAGTATAAATAGATACAAGATTAGGGTTTATAACTTAATCCCCAAGAAAGTAATAATGAGCCATAATTAAATAATATGAATCAGGTCTGCCACTAGTATTCGTTTAATTAATCTGCCGTAAAAATGTCTTCTACCCAACCCAATTAAGCCTCCATAAACCCAACAATGTGGTGCGGCGGGGGGCGGGGTGGTTGTGGTGATAGTAGGGTGGTTGTGATTTGTCGTGGTGGGTGGGATGCGGTGGGGGTAGGTAGTAGCGGTAGTAGTTGGTGGCGGTGGTTAGTGGTGATTGTGATGTTGGTGAGAGCGTGCTGGAGGTGAGGTAGGGTAAATGAGGACATGAAATTAAAAAAATAAGGGGGTGGATGAAATTGATTTTGGGTAGTTTAGAGGGAATTGAATGGACTAGGTAATGAATAATTCCATTTCATTAACCAACCAAACACACTTTTTTTTCATTCCTTGATAATGGTCCATTTCATTCCAGCTCTCATTCCTTCATGCCAAACATTATCTATCAACTTTGTGAGAAAATTTATTTTATTTCAAAATATAAAAAAAGAAAAACAAAAACTTGTCTAAATTATAGAAAAAACCTAGTAAAACTTGGATATATTATTACTATAGGATAAAACACAACTTTGGTGACGCAATGCATTGATTGGGCCTCTTGGCATTAATTGGTTGGACTTAGTATATTTTATTTGGTTCTTTTTTTTAAAAAAAAAATTGAGAGTTAGATGGTTACTCGCTTCAACTCACTGTCGCAATGCTCGGGTTTTACCAACTTACCGATGTAATGCTCGAGACCAACAACGTTTGGGTTTTACCAACTCCTAGGTTTTTACCAATTGTTTTGTTTTAGTTCTGGTACCGTGTAACATTCTACTTTTAATAATAAGTAAAAAATAATTTTGTTTACTTAATGATGTATTATTATTTAGTTAAGTTAGATAAAAATAATAGAGTGTGCATTTGGACAATAAAAGATGGAATAAGGGATGGTGATGGACCTTAGGCCAGTGGGCTAAGGATATATAAACACCCTTAAAACCTCCCTAAAACCCTCATTCTTACATCCAACCTCCATAACATAGTCAACAACACAAACAAACACTAATCTTCCATTTAGGCTTAAATCTGAATCCGAACCAAAAAGAGTTTGTGTTAGATCTTCCTCATACAAGAAAGAAACACGTCTAGATTCACGTGTTGAATCAAACCCTATGCTAGAAGTGAAACAAAAAGGTACGTTTTAGGTTAAAGGATAAGTTTTTAAGGTCGGTTTGCCCTAAGATTTGATACTAAGGGAAATCAGGCCTATTATGTAAGAAAAATGTAAGCTTGAATGTAAACAAGATGTTTGGAATGAAATGGGACAAACGAGTGACGTTTGGACCGTGTTAGAATAAGAAAAATGAAGTTGTTATGGCCCGGAACTCGTTTTATCAGTAAAACGGGCATAACGGGATTTAAGGATATAATTAGAATGGAATTACATGAAAAACCATGTTTGAATCGAGTTCTGGACGAAACTCGATTCGTTTGGAATTTGAATCAAGTTCTGGCAGCTCGAACCCAGCCCACCCTTGGACCCTGCTAGGGGCTGCTACGCCTAAAGCTAATTGTCATTGGCGCTCCCCGGACCCGTTAGCTAGGGGTTTCATTATCCTAGAAATATGATATAATTAGTGTAACACCCCGGCTTTAAGCGGAATACGCCCGGGTGTAACATACAGATCACTCATAGCTCGTAACACTATTTAAAGCGGAAATAATTATATCATTTAATTTCGTAACGTAACAAGTACACAATTATTCATAATTATAAAAAAAAATAAAAAAAAAGAAACACTTCATCAAAAAAATAATAAGTTCTTTATTCAAATATCCTAAGGTATACTAATGATCTTCATCCTTAGCATGCCATCGATTCAACCTGTAGCACGTTGAAAATAATATATTTGTCAACATTTCATAAGTTTTTGAGTATACATATATATGAAAGACACGATTCAACGTTCGTAATGTAATAAATATTCAAGCGTAAAGTAAATGAAATCAATTAATGTCGTCCTCCCGTTCCTTTAGCCGAGGCCGTAGTAATAGGGGAAATGAGAACCACCTTACGAACAACCGAAGTCATAACGTTAGACGGCGCGGGTACGTCCCGTCGGACCCTCCCACTATGTGTATGTGTATGAGTTTGTGTAACTTCCACCATAAGAATAGTAAACACATTGCAAGCAAGTTCACGTATAATCATAAACAGTATGCAAGAATAATATTAACATGTACGCAAATTGTGAATCAGTTTATAAATAAGCACATAACTAACGAGATAAACTTGTGACATGCTACGCTCCAAAAATATTAAAAGCGTTAAAACGGGGTTATGAAGAACTCACTTGGAGGGAATACGGTAACGAGGAGATGGTAACGATTAATGCAACTAGATGGTTACGCGAAAGTCCCGATAATTTGTCCTAATTATATAATATAAACCACATAAATATCTAAAGTGGAAAGAATGAACTAAACATGAATACAAAACTAAATAGGTTTATGATAGATTTGGGGATCGTTAGTTTGTTACGTATATTTAAAACGGGTTTTCAAAAGTGTAATTAAAACTTTTATTAGTTTAGTTATTCTTATATCTCGTGTTGGAATATTAAACGAAAACTATTATTTTAAAGGTTCAATGGGGTTCGGTTTAGTTAAACGAGTGTAAACAATATTTATTTTAATATAGTAAAGTATTTAATAATTAAAAGGTTTAAAAATAATTAATATTAAAAAATATCAACAAAACCGGGCCTGGGGAATCGAACCCGCGCCCAGGCCGGTTCAAGGTGTTTAACAAATATGCATTGGCCATCTGTGCCAGTGTCTCACATGCTTAGAACATGGAAAAGAAAATATGTATACTGTTGTTCTGATTTCCCCAATTCTATTATAAACCCTAAACCATAAGAACCCTAATTTGAAGATTATATACCCTCTGTCGATTAAAATTGACAAAGGGGTTTTATCAAACGCCCAAATCCGAACCCATCCAAAACGCAATGTCAAACGTGATTCAGAACGGCTTCTTAGATGCAATTCTCTTAGGGGTTTGCTTCGCGATAGTGAGATGACGGTGTGGAGCAATTTAATTGAGTTTTGGGCTCGTATTTATAGGCTAACAAGATTGAAATCAGCCGCATACGATGTTAACGAAAATGATTCATAATTGATTCGTTTTGGTTGTCAATTACGCGTTATACTATAATAAGAAGGAGCGTGTATGATAATGATTCAAGTAATTAATCAAATTCTGCGATTTATGGGTTAATAGAATAAAAAAAATGGAAGGGGGGGGGGGGCTGATGGTGCGACAGGAGAAGGAGGGAAGAGGAGGGAAACAAAAATATTTTTGTTTAAATTGATATCTAGTCCCTATAGTTTGGTTTGGTGATCAATTGTTGTAAAAATGCACATATTATATACATTAAACGAGTAGGATACGAGCCACGCGTAAATACAATAAAGATAAAACCGAAAACATAATTAATAATTCAACGCTTTTTATTAAATAGAAAGATCCGATTACAAATAGGTCATAAAACGAGTACAAATACTAAATCGATTTTGACGAATGTCACAATTAGGAGTAGTTAAGTGATGCTTGTTAATTGTTACCCAGTTATTCGTGCTCAACTGATAAAAGGTGTGACCATAAACTCAGAAAGAAATAGGACATATGTGAGTTTCTATCTCCATTTTTTTGTTATTTTTTCGAGGCGGTATGCATATTCAATGTGATTAATTAATACACTTACCTTAAGTGGTAAGTCTATAATATGTGAATGTTATATGAATAATGTATGAATGATATAGAAAATGTAAAGAAAAATGTAAAGAGTATGTATGAAAGTATAAAAAAATAAATATAAAGAAAGGATGTATGGTTGTATGGTAAGAGCTAGCAGACCCAAATAATATATGTGAAAGAAGGGTAGCAGACCTTAATAATATATGTGAAAGGAGGGTGACACACCCTAATAATATCTATGAAATGAGGGTGGCAGACCCTAAGAATATATGTGAGGTTATAGGGCGAAAGTCTCTTTAAAACGTATAAGCATGTATGTAAAGTAAAAAAAATTTGAAAGTATGAAAGACCGAAAGTATGAAAGTAACAATGAAGGTATACGCTTATGTATGCACAAAAGAAAGTAAAGCAGGTTAAGTATGTACTACGTGAACGCAATGTATGTTGCATGATTAACTAGAACTCACTCAGCATAGCGGACTTTAGTATGCACGCATGTAAAAAGGTCAACCGATTTAGCTTGAGGATGACACATGGTATGGACTGAGCGGCTCACATATAGAGAAAAAAGATATGATATTTTAGTTTTATGTTTTATGTTGAGACAATTTGTGATGTTTTAAGACAAGTATTCTACGGTTTGTAAGAAATGGTTGACTTTTAATATTTCAGAGAAAGTTTAAATTCACTCTGATATTTAGAATTGTGTTTATGAGTAAATCCAATGCTAAAGTAGGACACCAGGACTGGGCCTTACATACCGTAACGACTGTAACAAAAAACGAACGAATTCGAGTTACCACGCCATGCTTGGGACTGACATCACTCATGTATTACCAATTCCCGAGTTTATCGACTCACCGCTGTTACATCTGGGACCAACAACGCTCGGGTTTTACCAATGTCTGAGTTTTTTTTATTAAATAACATCGCTTTAAATATTTTATTTGATTATAAGTTAATCGTTTTATATGTTAATTTGACGAATTTATTTTTTAGGGTTTATTGCATGGGTCTTGCCAACGTTGTTTATACGGTAAAAAATTGTAATCGATACTGATCGAATTCGTGTCGGTTCGCCGTTATAACCCTTTAGATTTTACGTGATCAAGGTTGCAAAAGTCACTAGACGTTCCCAGGGCGGTCGACTAGGAAGTTGCGAGTACTCGGTCTAGGCAGGGTGTACTCGGGGAGTACTCGGACATGGTATTTTATAAAGAAATTCATTTTTCAATGATTATAGATATGTCAAATATCAAAAGTTTACTAAATATTCTACAAAATGCAAACAAAAAATACAAAAACAAACAATAACACATACATATTCAAGTCTTAATTGATGAAAGGCGTACCTCAATCGAACTTAAATGAGAAGTTTGCGAGTTTAGAACTTTGAATCGTATGATAACAATTGTTGTTGCGAGTTTAGAATTGAAATTAATTTGCGTCTTAGCGTGAAAATGAAATAGTAATGTTGGGCTCTTGGAGAAATTGTGTTTTTTGAATAAAAGTCAAAATTTTGTTAAGAACGAGTTAGACCGCCGAGGCCGAGTAGAGCCGCCCAGGTTCGAGTTCGACCGCCAAGGGCCGCTTCCGAGTTTTTTTGACCTTGGAGAGAAAAAGCGGTGAAGTGAAGTGCTGAGGAGCGCCTAGGCGCCGAGTACTCGGCCGCCTAGGCCGAGTTTTACAACATTGTACAACATTGTACGTGATAGGATTCTACCAATGTTCTAGTTTCAATGCTCAGATTTTATCAAATGAGCAAACATTGTTTTAATTATGTTAATTTAATTTGTAATTATTTATACAAATGCCGCTATTTTTTGGGTGTTCTTAAATATGTTAATCTGACAAATATGTTTTAGGTTTAGTTCTTGTACCTTAACAAACTTAGCAAATACCGTCCGAATTCGTGTTGACTGATGCCACAACGCTCAGTTCTACCAACCAAATTCTCTGTGCAATGCGTGCGAGAAATTAAGTATCGTTACTATTATAACGTTTTTAATATGCTATTTTTATATTTTAAGTTAGTAAATTAAATTCCATCATTTCTTTTTTAGGTAGTGAGTTATTATGCGAACAAGGAGAAAATGATGCAAAAATTAAATGAAGTACAAACAAATATAAAAGACAACACATATAGTCCAAAACAAGAAACATGAAATTACTATTATAAACCATAAAATTTGAAAAAAGACCTACCCTATCATAATTGAAATTTATTATGCTTCTAATTAAATGCAAACACAACATAGAAGCGGGACAAACATTATATCAAACACTTAGGTGACGTTTGGTATGCATGAATGACAATGGAAATGAAATAATTCATTATGTGGGAATTAAAAAAGTGATGTTTGGTTGCCCAATGGAATAGAGTCATCCTTTACACATGAAATTTCATTCTATCAAAACTATTCTTTCCCACCCCCCATTTTTTATTCCATTCCTCCCTCACACTACTTTCCTAGTAACACCACCACCTAACAGCAACCACCACTACCATTACCACCACCACCGCCGCCACCACCTTACCGCAATCACTACCACCGCCACCGCCACCACCTTACTGCAATCGCTACCACCGCCACCCCGGACCATAATCGCCACCACCACCGTCACTGCCTAACCGCCGCTACCCTACCATCGCCATCACTACCACTTCTACCACCGCCACCCCCACCACCACCACCACAACCATCACCCCTTCCGCCTGACCGCCACCACCTCCATTTTTTTTTGTAAAAAAAAGTATTTTGAGATAGGAATATTTTTATTATTTCTATTTCATTCATACAATTTTTTTGGATTCCAAATAATATAAAGTAATTATTCGTTTCATTCGTTAGATTAACTAAACATGACAAATGAATAGTATTAATCGATTTCATTCATTTCTTCATTCCATTTCTTCTTCTATTCCATTCATCATTCATTCCATTACTTTCAACCAAACAAACACTTAATATACTACAAGAAATGGCAATGGAAGCAAATTCTTACAAGGTCACAAGACACTCTTAATAATAATGGAAATAACTATTTTTTTTCATAAATCGAAATATATCACAAACAAAAAAAAATCCAAAATTCTAAACAAACTATTAGGCTCTATTTTGTATCAGTATTTTGTTTTATTTAGAATTACTCACGATGTGTTTTAGTAGCTTTCAGTTTCGTTCATGTATGTTTGGGCCCGAGACCTTGTAATGTTGAGCCCATTGGGCGTATATAATGAAAGAATGGTGCATGGAACTTGCATTGTAAATAGTGCAAGCTTCCATGCATACACCAACCTTTTATCAAACTATCTTATCCACATCTACCAACTCTCCCTCTGCTCTTTCTCTCTTTCCATTTCGTGTAATAACCATCAGATCAACATCCGAGATCTTGGTTAGATACAAGTCATTTCCATTAGCTTGTAGTAGAAATTGATTCAAGAACTAGTTGTTTGATCCATTCGTAGGACCTACAATTCAGCTCCACTAGTTGAGGTTCTTGGGTCACAACCTTGGATTTTGGTCCTGTTTGAGTGTTTGATACTTGTGTTTAAGTGTTTGAAGTGGCTTTTAGGCTTAAGAAGAGTGTTTACAAGCTTAAAAAGTGTTCATATGTTGTCTTTGAAGTTCTTTTAAGTGTGTTACAGGTTTGTTGTGGTGTTTGAAGGTTTAAAATAGTAAAAGTGTATCCTAAAAAGTGGAGACTGTACATTCTGAAAATGCCAATCGAATCGAATTAAATTTAATCAAATCGAATAAATTCTAATTAAATCAAATTTATTTAAATCGAATCGAACATTCTCTAATCGAATTTTCAAAACTCTGTTTGATTCATTTTACATTTCAACTCGATTCGTAAAGTGTCCCACTTCATTGTAATTCTAACATACCATATCCTTCCGAGTCCTAGACTGACTCCTTTTCCTGCTCTCGTTCCCACCACCTCTATTATTTTTCCTTCCTCTACCAACATACATTAAATCACTTGATGATTCACCTGAATTTCTTCGTCTGACGTCTTCGATTAAAATTAGATCCCGAATCCCATCAAAAGTGAACTCACTGGTAGAACTAGTTAATCGTTGTAATAGTCCCTGACCAGCTATTAGGCAAGGATGATAACAGTAGTAGAGTTTAATTTGCTGATGTGCACTGTAACTGAGCTTCCTTCTTTCATCTTCGTGTTTACCAGTTCACGAATTAGGAAAACCTTATTAGCTGCCGAAGGCTTTTCATACATATTAGACAATGCATTCATTATCCCACGCGCTGTAGTTTCCTTCAACATGTTGAACGCAACATCCTTCGATAACAACAATCTAATAACTGTCTTGGTTTTCTTATCCAAAGTCTCCCACTCATATGGTTTTATCTTCTTCGGTCTTTCACTCAACACCATGTCGAAATCCTTATGAACTAGCAAATCCTCCATTTGCATTTTCCACCAAACAGAGAGGCTAGGTGGAC
The DNA here is from genome assembly GCF_021521415.1 of Bidens hawaiensis. NCBI lineage: Eukaryota > Viridiplantae > Streptophyta > Magnoliopsida > Asterales > Asteraceae > Bidens > Bidens hawaiensis. The sequence continues at coordinate 64,225 of NW_027495067.1, read as the reverse complement.
AACCTAGTATAATTACATATGGCATAATTGTATTGATTTAATAGATTAGTAAGATAAGATTAGCAAGTGACTAGACTTAAAAAGACACCTGGTTACAACAAACCCACCCAATTAGCCTACTGTATCTTAAAATGAAAAATTACACCATTCCTCCTAATATAAATCCCATCAATTTCCCTCTATTCTCTACCCAAACGATCAATAGACGTCTTACCCAAAAAAATGATAAACTTGAATTAAACCTCAAACTCAATAAATTCACATTAGATGACTTTAGGAATGATTTTCAAGAATTAATGGGTCGATTTGTTTTGAAAATAACTATTTAGAATCTTCCTTTGATGATGGCTTCCTCCCTGCTGCGCCTCACAAGGTCCTTCGTCCCGTTCCGTCCAGCGGCCCTAGCTGTCTCTGCACATCGTCAACTCAACATTCACAGCATATGTCAGCATTCAACGAACACCACTCAAACAAGGCAGTTTTCGTCACCGTCCAGTGTTTTAAAAACCGATGAAACCATTCCCTGTAGGTAAATAGAAATAGTTCTACCGACTTGACTTGAAGTTTAAACCTCCGATAAAAACGGTTAAACCGGTTTGGACCGTCATACCAGTTGTTTTAAGCCCCATTTAAGTTGCAAATTGCCAAAAAAATTCGGAGGCCGAGCTAATGTTTTTTAGTTTTTACCAATTTTTTTAACTTAGCTAAACTTTTATTTTTTATTTTTACCTAGCAGCCAGCGATTTGATTTTAACTTTTTATTTAATATTGTACTTGATTATTGTTTGGGCCCATCCTTGAGTTGGAAACGGACACGGAGGCGGGGATAATAAGGAGCAGTAGGCCAATACGGATATGGAGGTGGCTGGACAACAGGGTTGGCCGTAGGTGGCTGAGTTGGTGGTCCAGAACCATGGGTATTTTTGGGTTTACCAGTTCTTGGGTGTTCACACTTACCAGAGTTGTTATTGGGGCAGCGCTGTGAAGGGGTAGGCCCACAATTATTTGTTTCCCGTGGAACAATGGCTGGGTGGTGGTCAGTGACTGCAGTTGCTACAATGGGTGTTGGAACTTGTGTCTCGCTGGCATGTGGATGTAGCATCTCCAGTTGCGGCATGCTACACGTATTCTTCCATGATGGGAGAGTTTGGTTAAGAAATGAGGCCACAATATCATACTCTGGTGGAAGACCACGGACGAGTTGAAGAACTCGTCGTTGTTTAGTAACTGGCGAATAAACATAAGCAAATTGATCCGCGAGTTCCTTGAGACGTAGGTAGTAAGCTTCAAGTGAGGGCATGGCTTTGAGAGACAAGTTCGTAAACTCGTGTTCCAAAGCAGCGGCTCGTGACCCCTTGTTGTTTGAAAATTCCATTGACACGATTCAAGTCTCGAGAGTAGTGGACTCATGTCAAGGACCCGAACAAGCAGGTCTTCAGAGAGGGTCCCATAAATCCATTGGAGGACCACCACATCGATCTTCATCCAGGAGGGGTAGTATGCATGTGTTTTGGCAGGGCGTACCATCGATGTGAATCAACAAATCATAACCTCTGGCAAGGAGCTGGAAAAGTTTTACCCAGGAGGAGTAAGAGACCTTCACTCCATAAAGAACGCGGACCATAGTTTGGATGTTAATGATGGTGTAAATGGGGTGTAAGGCTTGTGATTTTGGGCCTGCCATGACTGGAAAATTGAGAGGTCTGATGGTAGGATTAAGGATGGCGGCAGAATGAAAGTTTCAAACTACAGAGGATGATACCATGTGAGATGAGGGAATATTTCAATATCCGTTATTCACTTGGTAAACCCCTTAATATAGTACAAAGTCAAGAGGTGAAATAGGAAATGTGCCTAACAAACCTAACAAAATGATAAATAAAAACTACTGATAATACAATTAATATAATTATAATAAACTAATAATATCTCAAGATATTATCGGTTAGCACACTGTGTTTTGTTTGGGATCGTGTGCACATATTGTTTCCAACAAAACTCCCTCTTGAGAAAAAAAAGAACATCATTCGGTTTGAGATGAATTCTCCACCATTATTACATTGTATCTTCTTAATTTGCTTCCCAAATTACGTTAGCACTCATCCTATGGTGAAATTCAATAAACACTCACTTGTATCACTTTGTATTTAATGAGATAAGTCCACACCGCCTACTAAAATCTTCAAGAATTGTCAAAAAGAAACTAGCATTTGAGGTAATAGGTTTGCGATATTTTCCTATGTGGCTGTATTAAATCAAAACAAGCATTAGTTTTAATATAAATCTTTGGAAAAGAAAACCGAGTAAATTTAGCTTTATTACAAGCATCATCAGCATTGTCTCTAAGGTTAAAACATGTATTCTTAAAAAATAAATTTGATATAACTTATCGTATGAGGCATGACCCAATCTTTTGTGCCCTGACTTATGCGTCCGTCTTTGACATCTAAGCGTTTCTTTCTTTGACCACCTCGCCCATGCGATACATACCATTCACACGTTTACCCACTCTAATTATCTTCTTTGAATGAAAGCTTACATACAACAAAAATCAGGGAGGAAGCTCTCAACGCACTAAGGATCATTTGCTAATCGACCAACCAAAGCAAATTACAATTGAAATCAAGTGTATATAAGTTTGTAATTATTTTCTAGTTTGTTAAGATGCTTTCACCCATAGCTTTAAAAGATATTAACATAATTAGGAATCATAACTGGTGCTTCATTTGTGCCTTCGGTGTAATTTTCAAGTATGTTAAGTGTGTGGACTATATACTCGCTTGATCTAGAGTCTATAATCCACTTGTCATGTCTGTTGTAACTTACCTACCATAAACTTCAAACTCCAGTACATAAATCATTATATTTTTCGAGGGACAATAGTAGAATACCGATCAAAAACTACACAAACCTATCTCTAAACAAAATACATAAATATAAAAAGGAAATAAAAGTTAAAGGAGACAATATTCTGGGAGGTTCCATAAATTTTATGGGATGACTTGGAGAAGATTTCAAATAATCATTACTTTTTTATTTATTAATTTGTTAGTCTTATCATACATTCTATTTGTGTTGGTATCAAATGTTTATTTGATTTCGAGTAGGACTAGGCCAAAGGATATCTGTATAAGCCTTCGGTATTTGATGTAAGTTAATTAACTTTTTAGTTTGTCCTGGGATCGAAGGTTTTTGTTTGTCAATTAATATTTGCGTGTTCAATTTAGTTGATTGCAATACAAGTATTTTGTTTACTTTATGTTTGTACCGCAAAGGGGTAATTAAAGGTGTGCAATCAAAATTCCTTCCAAGTCCTAATGTGGTCCTATGTTATCTTTGTTCAATTTAGTTGATTGCAATACAAGTATTTTGTTTACTTTATGTTTGTACCGCAAAGGGGTAATTAGAGGTGTGCAATCAAAATTCCTTCCAAGTCCTAATGTGGTCCTATGTTATCTTTGTTTGACTTAGGGTAACAACAAGAGAGGTTGATTTCTAATTTGGGTTTGTGACAGTACTTGTGAAACTCTCCTGGTTTAACACTAAATAAAGAGGAGATTGTTTTTCTTAAGTATATTAATAAAATAAGACTAGCAAGTGACTAGACTTAAAAAGACACCCAGTTACAACAAACCCACCCAATTACCCTACGTTATCTTAAAACGAAAAATTACACCACGCCTCCTAATATATTCCCATCAATTTCCCTCTATTCTCTACCCAAACGTCGTACCCAAAAAAGCGATAAACTCGAATTAAACCTCAAACTCAATAAATTCACATAAGATGACTTTAGGAATGATTTTCAATAATTAATGGGTCGATTTGTTTTGAAAATAACTATTTGGAATCTTCCTTTGATAGACCATACCTTCTATATAAAAGATTTTTTTTTTTTTTTACTTTACTTAGAAAACTAAAATTACGCTGATGATGGCTTCCTCCCTGCTGCGCCTCACAAGGTCCTTCGTCCCTAGCTGTCTCTGCACATCGTCAACTCATTCACAGCATACGTCAGCATTCAACGAACACCACTCAAACAAGGCAGTTTTCGTCACCGTCAGAGGACGCGCCACCACGTACTGGTTTGCTTTTTAACCAGTGTTTTAAAAACCGATAAATACAGGCCGGTTCAACCATTCCCTGTAGGTAAATAGAAATAGTTCTATCGACTTGACTTGAAGTTTAAACCTCCGATAAAAAACGGTTAAACCGGTTTGGACCGTCATACCAGTTTTTTTAAGCCCATTTAAGTTGCAAATTGCCAAAGAAATTGGGAGGCCGAGCTAATGTTTTTTAGTTTTTACCAATTTTTTAACTTAGCTAAACTTTATTTTTATTTTTACCTAGCAGCCAGCGATTTGATTTTAACCTTTTAGGGTCATACCCCCGTTTGCTTGTCATACCCCCCCCCCCTCTCTTGAAAAACCAACTTTCATATTACCCCTTAAAATTATATAATTAACAAATTAGTACAAAATTAAGGATTTCATATTTTTTTTAAGTCACGTTTTTTTTATGATTTCGGGTTTAGGGTTTGGGTTTTCGGGTTTAGGGTTTAGGGACTAATATGTTTATAAATAATGTTATAGGGTAATAGTAATTAATCTAATAACTTCAGAGGGGGGTGTATTTAGTAAAAATGGTGTAAGAGGGGTATATTGTACTTTATTTTTTGAGTTGAAATTATATTTTATAGAATTTAGTTTTAAATGGTTAACATGGTTGAACCACCAGGTATAGCTTGTTTATAAAACATGGTTTTTAACCCGTAATATCTATTTTATAATTTGAATGAATGCCTTAATATCTTTTTCAACTTCAGTTAGATTTGATCTATGGTTCCTAGCGTCTCAAATGCAAATAATGTCCGGAGTTCCTTCAATGCTATTAACTCTGGTTAATGATGAAGAGGTGACTGTAAGCATCCCCGGAATGGAGAAGATGGCTACTGATCTGGGCCTGTGTGTAACGTTACAAATGCCAAAGTTAGGGGAATATGATCAGGAAGTTTTTCCTAACATTTTTTTTGAAGACGACAATTTACTCCTCGTCTTCAAAACCAGTAAAGAAACCCACCTTGCAGCCATCAAATTCCCGGAGAACGTTCAACACATGTTTAGAATGCAGGGATTTTCAAATGGAAGGACGGATATAACCTTTTTAGGATCTCTGGAAAACACTAATTTCCTAGACCCCTTTGTTATTCATCGTCCTACACCTTACTGTGGTAATTACTATCCCAATGATCAATATCTTAGCGGTGCAAAGGCTCACGAGTTGTTTTTTCAAGCTTGAGTTCGGCTGTTTTATTATTTTATACACATTTATAATTATATTCATAAATTTGAGAAAAAACTTATAAACTATTAGGTATCTTATGATATGTAATATTGAAATTCTACAACCGTATGCTTATTTTGTGAATGGTTGCTTTCAGTTGCATTTGATCGATCGTTTCTAGGAAAGAAACTTTGTGAAATAATAGCTAACTCGGGGGTGAAGAGTAAGTCGTTCACAGTGTATAAGAAGGATACAGATGAAAGCATGTACATAAAAGGGAATATGCCCGGAGTGGAGAAGATTGTGGTAAATAAGGAAGGTCTGTGTGTGTCGCTAAACATGCCCGGTTTCGAGCTAGAGGATGTGGAGTTGGGTTTTGAATATGAGACGTTCATTATTGAAGGAAACCGAGAGAACGAGCATTATATCACAGGGATACGGGTACCAGAGGGTTTTAAGAGGGAGTACTGTGATATGATCAAGAGAGAGATGCAAGATGGACTGTTTAAGGCAACTCTTCCCCATATTAATGCTAACAGGTTCGCGTTTAGTGCGTATCGCTATATAATTAAGAGATATGGTTGCTAGCTATATAAATATCTTAATGTAAGTTTTGATCTGCTTGATTTCTAAGAAGTAGACCAGCAGCCTTATACAACATTCATGTATGATTTTTACCGCGATATTGATGGATTAAATTGCTTTATTTAGCTGCTGATTATGGCGTATCACTATTTGTGTAATTGTATAAAGAACCAAATACTCATTAATGGATTAATATGGCTTGTGGTAACAGGTCAATTTAAAAACTCTAGCTAAAGATGAAAAAGTCAAACTTGGTTAAAAGTCTTATCAAAGTCTATTTTAACCTCCTGAATCGTTTCAATTTTAGAGATGGAGATTAAGATTTTTATTAAATAATAGTCTGTATTTGAGTATACGAACTGTACGCGTTTCAAGCCAAACCTGTTTGACATGTTATCCAACAAGTTAGGACTCTAGACAATGTTTGCAACAACCTGATATCAAAAGTAATTACGAAGACGAGTAACACAAGTGAAACGTGTATTAACCGGAATATCATCAAAATAACTTACAATATGAGTAACACGAACTAACCATTATTGTTGTTCGTCATTTAACCGTTGAATCTGTCGCTTCAAATAAATGTCCCTGATCATCCACAATATAAGAGCTATTGCCACTTCTGGATATACAATGAGAAGGCAGATGTTGTCTGGAGGTTGGACGTAAACCAGGGAAGCCATCTCGGATCAATGTAATATAATAAAATCAGTTTTGTACTTTTGTGCTTGTTATAGTATCAATTTGTTGCGAAGTTAGACTCGACTAAGATTTTTCTAAAACACGTTCAACAACCTCACAAATATATCTTTATTTTCTTCATATACTATGTAACAAATTCTAGTTTGAGCAATATCTAAAAATGGGAAATTAAAAGCCAGCAAGAGTTCAAGCTTCCATGGTGTTGGTTTATAAACTGTCCAAATATCACAACTATATGCAATGGCAATTAAATAAAGTCTGTATTTGAGTATATGAACTGAGTAAGACCAACCATTATAACCTCAATTTCAATTTGGAACTTGAAACATTTTTGTCTACCAATATTTAAATTCTTCTAATCACAAGATCTAGTTCTATAACCTCTTGAAATGTAAAAAAAACTGAAACAAACAAAATCAAAAATGTATAATCAAACGAATGTTTACAATAAAAAGTGGTTCATGACTTGAATTACCGAAAGAGTATATATCTACCATTTAATTCCCCTCTCACCAAAGGTGAGATCCTACGACAAGCGGCTGTCAAATTACTAAAAGCTTCTAATAAAATGTTAAGTGCTCCTTCTATACCAGTTAATAACATTACTTTGCTCAAGTGTAGCGGTGCTATCCAGCCCTTGGACTCCATACCAGTCGGGTTGACCATTGACTATCCCGAAGGACTCCATACCAGTCTGGTTGACCATCGACTCCCGAGCCATGGAAACATAGCATGTGCTTCTTGGGCAACATATATAGTCTTCCTGTTCAAATTTTAGCTCAGCTGTTTTCTTCAACTGAAATTGCATATGCAAACAAATTAGAATTCACACATGAACTGCCTCTATTTTTCAAACTCTACAAAATGTAAAATCAACAAAGTTTTCCAGAATAAAAGAAAATCTCATAATGAAACTCTTGCTTGCGAGAACTGATAAAAAAAGGAAAAAATGAAAACCTTCATATCGACATTCGATTTATTGGTAAACAAGAATACTGATGGATATCTCGATTTTACCTGATGAAAAGTAGGCTTCTTCTATGAACAATCAACATGTTATGATCAACGTATGCTGGGCGCACCCTTCTACAATCATATACAATCGTCAGAAAAAATATATATGCCTAAGAGATGAGACCAATAACTAAAGAACAGAAACAAAAACTGCTTACAACACTGAATCCGATGATGTTTCTTCCTTCTGGAGAAGTGACCGAACTAAAGAGCCAATCATGGCACAAGGCGGCCGTCATATGATTTTCCAATTGAGCCTAGCCAAACATTCCTATATATACAGTTGGCAATGAACGTATGATAAACCCTAACCCTATGGAATTTTAATGTGTGAAAATAAAATAATACAAAAATTAAAATTGGATTATTTTAATTGGGCTTTGGTCCTGTCAACTTTCTATAAAATCAATTAAATTGCATATCATTTAAAATAAATTAAACACATCAACCTTCAAAAAATTAAATAATAAATAAAACATATCAATTTTGCAATTACGTATCACTTATTTTTGAACATAATAAGAAGAAAAATAATAAACTTGTCCACATTGCGACGTTGTTGCATTGCTTGTGTAAGTTATAGAAAAATATAGTAAAAGCTGGATATACGTACGCACTCATATATAAGTATATCTATAATATATATAAACGAAGACATAAAAATCCTACGTGTCACGATGTGGTCGCTCCCACTTTTTTGGAGTCACCAGATTTGCTTGATTTTTAAATTGAGGCATCTCATGCATACCCGAATTCATGGATATGAATCTTATCAAACCCAGAGATTCCTAAAACGGGTTATAACATCTCATTAAATTAAAAATTATTCTCACCAAATTATTTATATAAAAATCCTAAAAAATAGGATATAATAAAACTTAATATCATATTTATTTTAAAAAAGATATATATATATATATATATATATTATTTAAATTAAAAACCCAATTTGATAGTAAAAAAAATAAACGGGTCTTGGGTTTCATCAAACCATAAGCATATTATTAACTTTCATAAATATTATTTATAATTAAAAAACCAATTTTAAAGTAAAAAAATAAACGAGTCTTAGGTCTAATTAAAACCATATAGCTTTTAAAGTAGGTTATAACATCTCATTTATTTGTGAAACAATTTATCATCAAACCATAAGTATATTATTAACTTTCATACATTAAAAAAATATAAATTTAAAAAGTAAATAAATAATAGAACAAACAATATAAAACAACCCCGTAATACGGGGGATAAAAACTAATATATATATACATACATATATATAAGAGAAAAATCTATGATAAGAGCAACACTGAATCCAAATAAAACTCATATTGGATATATTCCAAGTGTGGGTCAACTTGTCACGTATATAAATTTGCATGACGTAATCAATAAACGAAATTCCATATTTTCCTTTTTAGGTAGCGAGTTACTATGCGATCGAAGATAAAATTTAGATGTGGTGGAAAATTTTAATGAAGTAAAAATTTATACAGTTTGATAGTCATCTTCCTTAACCATATTGGGTAATTTTTTCGACATTTGAAAAGTGATAAGGTGAAGCAACTTATTCGGTAGTTGTTTTGGACAAAAATCTACTAAGGATAATGTATCCAAATCCGTAAAGTGAGGTATAGTGCTAACACAGTAACAACGAATGTATGAACGAATATGGATGAACATAATGATTTGGTACGAGGAAAAACCCTTTGATCTTGTTCAGATCAAAAGAAAAAAAAAAACCGGGTGATGACAACTTGTCGATCACCAATTTATTAATCAAAAAAATGGGTTACAATGGGTGGAGTTGTTGATCAACGAATACAATGAATGTTATGTGTGTGTGATTACAGATAACTTAGCAGCTAGAATATGTGTGAATGTGTGTCTAATGTTGATCACAACTCAGTATATAAAGAAAAGAAAAAATAACTAACTAACAAATAGGTCCTATAAACCCGCTAGTCTTCCACTTTTCTCCATCGTGCTCTTTGACCACGTGCTTATAGAAGCTTAGTGACGAAGTAAGTGGTAGACTAATTCTAGGAGTTGTTGCTGTTATTTAAACATCAGTTTTCATACGAAAATCGTCCATTAATAGCAATGTTGACTAAGGATCTTGGATCCAGACTTAGTTAGAGAATTATTCATAAGGATAATTGATCCAAGCACGTCTTCAAGAATAACACATCCTGTCCTTAGTACTCAGTAATTGGTGACTCAACAATAAGTCCTATTAATACGCCACTTCTCCCACTAGCTTAGTCTTCAGTCTTTACATTGTGCTGCTGGTGCCTTGTAGCGAAATATATGGTAGACTGGGTTATAAAGTTGCTATACCTGATTAACACATCGCCATTCAAAATGCAATCATTAGTAAATAAATAGTACCATTGATCCTTTATAACCTAAAACATATCTTAAGGATAATCTATCCACAAGATAGTCAAGGATAATGGATCCTCAGCATAAAATTCATGCCCTAACAATTTTCCCCAAAATGGCGGGTGATTGTGTAACACAACTATCATTTTGAATCTCAAATCCTGCAAAAAAAAGAAGATGATTAGACATGTGCCAGGCAGTTATTATCGATAAACCATAATTATACGCCGCCTATATATGAGATGATTATAACCCTCTTATAACCACAGATCAAGCCGTCTTTCAGGTATCCTTCTTTCTCCTTCTTTATTTTCTTTCAATATGTCAACTTTTTCTGTATCCTCTTCCTCTTCTTCTTGATCGCAAGGCATCCTTTAAGCCCCTTCTTTCGAGATCTGTAAGTTCACAGATCCAGAAATTGACGAAATCTGATCACACTTTCCCAACACAGTTTTCCGACCCTTTGATTCTTCAGCCCGTAGTGATAGTATATCGAAAAACTGGGTTTGCTTTCCGGCCCAACCATTTCTCATAGGCTTCAAATATCCCTTTCCTGATTTAACCCAAAGATTCATTACCTTGACAGTTAAACCGGTTTGGACCTTCATACCAGTTGTTTTTAAGCCCCATTTAAGTTGCAAATTTGCAAAAAAAAAATAAAATTGGGAGGCCGAGCTAATGTTTTTTAGTTTTTACCAATTTTTTTAACTTAGCTAAACTTTATTTTTATTTTTACCTAGCAGCCAACGATTTGATTTTAACTTTTTATTTAATATTGTACTTGATTATTTTTTGAGTTGAAATTATATTTTATAGAACTTAGTTTTAAATGGTTAACATGGTTGAACCACGTGCCTGGTACAGATTGTTTATAAAACATGGTTTTTACCCTGTAATATCTATTTTATAAGTTGAATGAATGCCTTAATATCTTTTTCAACTTCAGTTAGATTTGATTTATGGTTTCTAGCGTCTCAAATGCAAATAATGTATGGAGTTCCTTCAATGCTATTAACTCTGGTTAATGATGAAGAGGAGACCGTAAGCATCCCGGAATGGAGAAGATGGCTACTGATCTTGGCCCGTGTGTAACGTTACAAATGCCAAAGTAAGGGGAATATCATGAAGCACTACGTGAAAATTGACCTTCGGCCACACGAAAAAAGTGTGGCCGTAGTCCTTTAGCCACACACATTTGGTTCAGGTCATATGTGGCCAAAGGTCGCGACACCGTGGGTATGATATGGCCACACACAGTTTTTAGTGGCCTTATGTGGTAATAAGTGTAGCTAAAGGGTACAAGCATTAGTTGCTGGCCATCAAGAATCCTCTCCAATAAGTGTTTCTAAACGGTAGAAAATGGCCATATAACTATTTACTATGAGTGACCATTGCACGTATACAGCCACATGAATTCATGTTTCAGCCACATGAATTTTATAATAATGTGGGCAATAGGGTTGTGTTAAGCTTGCATTGTGACCTATACCGTGTGGATATAGCAAAGAAATGGCCACTTTAATTAAAAATAGAGTGGCTAATTATATCATACAGACACTAGAAATTACGTTAAAAGTGGCTAAAAATGTTTTCTTGCCACCCAAACACTCCTTTGTAGATTATAGTGTGGCTATTGTCTTACCGTTTGTCACACATAATGCTTTTTGTAATTTAAAGTTTGGCTATTATCAAACTTTTCGTCACACATAGAGGTATTGTGTGGCTAATCATATCATATAGATATAGACACCGAAGGTTATTGTCAATGTGGCTAAAAATGTGAACTTGCCAGTCAAACACTCTTTTGTAGTTTGTGGTGTGGTCATTGTCTTACCGTTTGTCACACATAATGCTTTTGAAATATAAAGTGTGGCTATTATCATACTTTTGATCACACATAGATAAATGTGGCTATTTCATAAGTTTAACAAACACAATAACATAAATTCAAAACAAGTTTACATTAACAAACCTTCACTAATAAGTTATGAATTCAAAATATTTGAAACTACTACTAATTACTACCGACCTCAAACTTTCTCATAAACGAATCAAATTGTTTTTGCCTCCTTTCTTCGTTTTTCTTAAGTTTTTTCCATTTATTCCATTCGTCGCGCTCGTTCTTTCAACTCGTTTCTTGACTTCCTTTCATCTTTTTCCATTTTGGCTCTAACTTTTTGAATCTAAAATTGTTAAAATATTTGCATCATAACTTGTAAAGGGTTAATGTGAGGCGAAACCTCAAAGCACGATGACTATCACGCACAATCACATTAGACATAATGTATACACAAACAAAAACTTGAATCAACGACTTGTTGGTGATAATAATCAATGTCAACTGTACTAAAAAGTCCTAACATGTATTCACACATCGTATCATGGCAAATCAACCAAACATTCATCATACAACTTAACTTATGATCACTTAGTTCACGAGACAGATTATAACATGTACAAATTGATTTTGTTCACAAAGAAAAGATTAAGTATAAATTCTACAAAATTTACCACGGTAGAATATATGAATTAGGTTTCTCAAAAAAATTTTATAATATTTTTCTCATACATACAAAACTCACAATAATTCAACCATTAAAGATATGTACCAACAGTTCAGCAGATTGCACAACAAACACTTGTATAATGGTTATATCGACTCATTAATCTAAATTGTGCAAGACCAATTGGGTTGTCTTCAAAACTCATCATACTAACTTTCGGAACTAGAAACAACCCGTTTGATTTTGTCATTAGAGAGTTATGGTGTCGGAAAGACAGGTCAAAATATAACTCTTCGAATTAGCTTTGACCAATGTTTTTGTAAAATAATAAAAACTATTCAAACGTGTCCAAAAATTACAAAATTACCTTTCTGGAAACTAGACTCATAGTGCTATATCCTAGAATCAAAAATCATTCAGTAATCATCGTTTAACATCAAGTTACATACCAATAAATAAACAAAACCGAATCTGTCAGCAAACTGTTGTCATCAAACAAGTGAAATACATACCTTTTTAGCGATGAAAGAAGATGTACTAAGCTTCAATTACAAGAAATAACACTTAAAATTGAAAATCCCCAAACTTGGTTCTTGGGGTTCTTCACACTCAACACGAATCTGGCAAAAAACGAGATAGAATTGCTGAAAACCGACACCACACGTGGATTCCTCTCGCAAAAATAATTAGATTAGAGCCCGGAATCAAAGGATTTGGTTAAGAATTGAGTGAGTTAGAGAATTAATGATTGAGGATTATGGTGGGTGTAAAGAGATGAAGAAGAAGAATAATAAGAAGGAATGAAGAGAAAGAAAAAAATGTAGGTTAAATATGTGGTCAAATTAAATTTAAGAATAGGAGGGTAATTCAAAATTTTTTGAAGAAAAGAGAGGGTTGAATTTAATTTGAAATTTTGAGGGAAGTGAAATTAATATGAATTTAAATTATTTTTAATAATTAAAATAAAGAGTTGTTAGTGTGTGTATATATATATATAACAACTAATTAAAACTTATTTAATATAAAAAAATTTTATTTTAAATATAAAAACATATAAAATAAATACAAGTGATATTTATAATTGCTCTAAAAGAGTTGTATAAGAGTGTAGTAATCAGTGTTAACGCCCAATAAACCATACTTTCATTAGTGGGTCATACTAGTTCTTGATCAGTGTTAGTGTCCCATTATAACATCTATCATGTCACAATTGCTCTAAAAGAGTTGTATAAGACTGTCATTAGTCATGGTTAGGTGTAAACACACCATACTTTCGTCAATAGACCTTATTTGGCCTTGATTTGTGTCAATTGTCCAACATGTTATACATTCATCAATGGGTCTTGATTGGTATTAGTGGTCATTATAGCATCTATCATGTCCCCGTTGCTACAAGAGGGTTGTATATGAGTGTAGTGAGCCATAGGCATGTGTCAACGCCCGATAACATGTCATACTTTTATTAATGGGCCATATTGGGCCATATTGTTGTTAATGGCCAATATCGTCTCTATCATGTCATAGTTACGTTAACAGGTTGTATAGGAGTGTAGTGGGTCATAGTTGGTCGTCATACTTTGCATTAATGGGCCGTCTTGGGCCTTGATTGTTGTTAGTGACCCATTGTAGTCTCTATCATATCATAGTTCCTTTAAAAGGGTTGAATATGAGTTTAGTGAGTCATGGTTTGGGTACGCCCGATAATATGTCATACTTTCATCAATGGGCCTTATAGGACCTTGATTGTTGTTAATGGCCAGTATGGTCTATCATGTCATAGTTACGTTAACTGGTTGTATAGGAGTGTAGTGAGTCATAGTTGGTCTCATCAAATGGCGTTGATTGGTATTAGTGGCCCATTATATCACCTATCATGTCATAGTCGCTACAAGGAGGTTGTATATGAGTGTAGTGAGCCATAGTCATGTGTCAACGCCTAATAACATGTTATACTTTTATTAATGGAACATATTGGGCCTTGATTATTGTTAATGGCCCAATATATCTATATCATGTCATAGTTAATTTAACAGGTTGTATAGGAGTGTAGTGACTCATAGTTGGTGTTAACGCCCAGTAGCATGTCATACTTTGCATTAATGGCCGTCTTGGGCCTTGATTGTTGTTAGTGACCCATTGTAGTCTCTATCATATCATAGTTGCTCTAAAAGGGTTGAATATGAGTTTAGTGAGCCATAGTTTGGTTAAAGCCCAATAATATGTCATACTTTCATCAATGGGCCTTATTGGGCCTTAACTGGTGTTTGTGGCCCATTATAGCCTTTATCACATCATAGTTGCTCTAAGAAGGTTGTATAGGAATTTCATTAGTCATAGTTAGATGTTAATGGCCGATAACATGTGATACTTTCATCAATAGGTCTTATTTTGCCTTGTTGGTGTTAGTGGCCCATTATAGATTTTTTCATGTCATAGTCGCTTTAATGGGCCATATTAGTGCTTGTAATCTCTTAGTGGCCTGTTATGGCACGTGATATGTAACATTAGATATTTAAGGGTTATATCGTGTTATAGGGAGTCATATTAGGCCATAGTAGACAAATACAAGTCATACATGTCCTAATGGGCCATATTGGGCATTGAAATCTCTAATGACCCATTATGCATATAATTTTAAATTGTGTCCTAAGAGGTACAACTCGCCTAACCCGTCGATATACATTAAACATGGGGTGGCAAATGGGTTGGGTTGGGTTGGGTTGGGTTGAAACGGGTTATGGGTCGGAATGGGTTAGGGTCGAAAGGTTGTTATGGTCCGGGTCAACTAAAAAAAGGTTGTTATGGTTCGGGTCGGAACAGGTCAGGGTCAAAAGGTTCGGGTCATAACGGGTCCGGGTCAAAATGGGTCAAGGTCAGAACGGGTCAAAACGGGTCTCGAGTCTTTTTTTTGAACAAGGACAACGGAGGAAATGTTTTAGTTTTATCATTAAAATTCATGTTCCAGTCCAGTTCGTTTCAGCACTTAACAACTCATTTTACAGCAAACAACATGCTAAACAGCTCGTTTCAGCGATTTTTCATTCCGTTTCAGCACTTAACAGCTCGGTTTTACAGCAAACAACATGTTAAACAGCTCGTTTCAGCAAGTTTTTAGTTCGTTTCAGCACGTAACAGCTTGTTTTTATAGCAAACATCATGTTAAACAGCACGTTTAAGCGATTTTTCTGTCCGTTTCAGCACTTAACTGCTCGTTTTTATAGCAAACAACATGCTAAACAGCTTGTTTCAGCGACTTTTCATTCCTTTTCAGCGCTTAATAGCTCGTTTTAACAGCAAACAGCATATTAAACAACTCGTTTCAGCAAGTTTTCAGTTCGTTTTAGCACATAACAGCTTGTTTTTACAGAAAACATCATGTTAAACAGCTCGTTTCATCGATTTTTCAGTCCGTTTAAGCACTTAACAGCTCGTTTCAGCACTTAACAGCTTGTTTTTACAGCAAACAACATGTTAAACTGCTCGTTTCAGCAAGTTTTCAGTTCGTTTCAGCACGTAACAGCTCGTTTTTACAGAAAACATCATGTTAAACAGCTCGTTTCATCGATTTTTCAGTCCGTTTCAGCACTTAACAGCTCGTTTCAGCATTTAACAGCTTGTTTTTACAGCAAACAACATGCTAAACAGCTCGTTTCAGCGATTTTCAGTCCGTTTCAACACTTAACAGCTCGTTTTAACAGCAAACAGCATGTTAAAAAGCTCGTTTCAGCAAGTTTTCAGTTCCTTTCAGCATGTAACAGCTCGTTTTTACAGCAAACATCATGTTAAACATCTCGTTTCATCGATTTTTCAGTCCGTTTCAACACTTAACAGCTCGTTTTGACCAATTTTGCAGCAATTCAGCAATAAAAAATAGTTTAATGGTTCTATCAACTCATTAAATCAAATTGTGTAAGACCAATTGGGTTATCTTTTAAACTCATAATACTAAGTTCCAGAAGTGGAACCAACCCGTTTGGGTTTGTCATTAGGGAGTTATGGTGTCCGAAAAATAGACCAGAATATAACTCCCCGAATCAGCTTTGACATATGTTTTTGTAAAATCATAAAAGGTATTCAATACTCATCCAAAAATTACAAAGTTTACCTTTCTGGAAACTAGACTCAGAATACTATATCCTAAAATCAAAAATCGATCAATAATCATCATTTAACAGCGAGTTACAGCCCAATCAATAAATGAGAACGAATCTTTCAGCCAACTGTTCTCAACAAAACTTAAACCCTAACATGTTTATGACATCACTAGGGTTCTAATTAATCATGTTAAAAATCCCGTTAGAAAATATAAATCCAACAATGATAAAAAGTAAAGATTCAAAAATGTCACTTGCAACTTGTATCAAGATTGTTTAAATTAGAACGAATACTAATCGATTGAATCCAATACCTAATTGCTTACATTCAAACCCTCGAACACCCAAATTTCTCAAAATTAAAGTATAAATCACCTACCTACACAAGATGAGCTTAAATTGATGTTAATGAGTGATGAAAGTATTAGCAGCAGGTGATGGATTAGGGAATAGATTGGTTACTGAAGGGTGGATGTCTGGTTGGTCACACAAAAGAATTAGAATGTGGCTATTAATTATCAATAGTCACACTTTTGTTTTAATGTAACTGTTAGCTTTTAGCCATACATAAAAATTTATAAGTGGCTATAAAATAATGCTTTATGGTCACATAAACCCCTTAAGTGTGACCACATGTATAAGCTTTTAGCCACATATGAAACAATTAAATTGTAGCCATTAACTACTAACGGTCACACGTTTTGTTTGCTGTCACCGTTAACTTTTAGCCACATATAAAACTTATAAGTAGCTAACAAACATACTCTATGGTCACATATTCCCGTAAGTGTGGCCATATGTATTAGTTTTTAACCACATCGTTATCAAACTATTGTGAGCGTAGATCATATTTGGCCATAGTTTACTAAGTGTGGCAAGTAAAAGTCACATTTTTTATGAAATTGTTGCTAACGGTTTCGAACAACTGTGTTTTTTGTCACACGAATTGAAAAAGTGTGGCTAAATGCTAGCAGGTGTGATTTTTTGCCACAAAAATCTAATTTATGTGGCTAAAGGTTCTAACAGGTGTGTTTTTTGTCACATGAATTGAAAAAGTGTGGCTAAATGTTCCAGCAGGTGTGATTTTTTGCCACAAAAATCTATTTATGTGGCTAAAGGTTCTAACAGGTATGTTTTTTGTCACACGAATTGAAAAGGTGTGGCTAAATGTTCCAGCAGGTGTGATTTTTTGCCACAAAAATCTAATTTATGTGGCTAAAGGTTCTAACAGGTATGTTTTTAGTCACACGAATAACAAATGTGTGGCGAAAGCGACCTTTAGCCACATATTTAGACCGAGGTGTGGCAAACCGCCCAGAGCATGTGTGTGGCTAAAAGCCAATATTCACATAGTGAAGTTTTTCCTAACTATTTTTTTGAAGACGACAATTTGCTCCTCATCTTCAAAACCAGTAAAGAAACCCACCTTGCAGCCATCAAATTCCCGGAGAACGTTCAGGTTCAACACATGTATAGAATGCAGGGATTTTCAAATGGAACGACAGATATAACCTTTTTAGGATCTCTGGAAAACACTAATTTCCAAGACCCCTTTGTTATTCATCGTCCTACACCTTACTGTGGTAATTACTATCCCAATGATCAATATCTTATTAGCGGTGCAAAGGCTCACGAGTTTTTTTTCTAAGCTTGAGTTCGGCTGTTTTTTTATTTTATACACATTTATAATTATCTTTATAAATTTGAGAAAAAACTTATAAACTATTAGGTATCTTATGATATGTAATATTGAAATTCTACAACCGTATGCTTATTTTGTGAATGGTTGCTTTCAGTTGCATTTGATCGATCGTTTCTAGGAAAGAAACTTTGTGAAATAATAGCTAACTCGGGGTCAAGAGTAAGTCGTTCACAGTGTATAAGAAGGATACAGATGAAAGCATGTACATAAAAGGGAATATGCCTGGAGTGGAGAAGATTGTGGTAAATAAGGAAGATTTGTATGTGTCGCTAAACATGCCCGGTTTCGAGTTAGAGAATGTGGAGTCAGGTTTTGAATATGACACCTTCATTATTGAAGGAAAACGAGAGAACGAGCATTATATCGCAGGGATACGTGTACCAGAGGGTTTTAAGAGGGAGCATGATATTATCAAGAGAGAGATGCAAGATGGATTGTTTAAGGCGACTCTTCCCCATGTTAATGTTAACAGGCTTGCGTTCAGTGCGTATCGCTATATAATAAAGAGATATGGTTGCTAGCTATATATATCTTAATGTATGTTTTGATCCGCTTGATTTCTAAGAAGTAAACCAGCAGCCTTATACAACATTCATGTTTGATTATTACGTCTTTCTTAGCATGATTTTGGTGGATTAAATTGCTTTATTTAGCTGCTGATTATGGCGTATAAAGCACCAATTACTCATTAATGGATTAATATGGCTTTTGGTAATAAGTCAATTTAAAAACTTTAGCTAAAGGTGAAAAATTCAAACTCGGTTAAAAGTCTTATCAAAGTCTATTTTAACCTCCTGAATCGTTTCGATTTAGAGATGTAGATTAAGATTATATTTTGTAATCATAAATGGAACACATATAAAATCGGACAAAATATTGTTTTCTGGACACCTAGGCAACACTAAGCGTTTCAAGTCAAACATGTTATCCAACATGTTAGGACTCTAGACAATGTTTGCAACAACCTGATATCAAAATTAAATATGAAGATGAGTAACACAAAGTGAAACGTGTATAAACCGGAATATCACCAAAATATCTTACATTTATGAGTAACACAAACTAACCATTATTGTTGTTCGTCATTTAACTGTTGAATCTGTTGCTTCAAATAACTGTCCCTAATCATCCACTATATAAGAGCTCTTGCCACTTCTGGATATATATATATATAAATATATATATTTATAAATATATATATATATATATATATATATATATAGGGGTAGGATCAAGAGAGAACCCCTTTTAAATAGAGAACTCCTCTTATAACATTGATTTTAATTAATCAAGGGTTAAAAAACAAGGAAATGGAGAAACAAAATAAGATGAGGGGTTTTTAGTGAATGAAGGGTAATATTGAGATTAAAAAAAAGAACATCAAATATCGTCTCCATCTATTTCCTCTCTTCTCATTCATCACTCTGCAATTTTCTCCTGGCGAATGAAGATCTAGGGTTTTCAAAAATTGAACAATCGACTGCAAAATCAAGCATGAATCAGTAGAACATTAGCCGGTAAACAATCATAATAGCTGATTTCACATATTATCCGGGCCGATTAGGCGTTTTTAGCATCGATTGTGTTTTTTTTTTCATTTTATCGAAGAAATACATAGCATAGTTGAACAATACTTGTACCATCGATATTAGTTATGAGAGATTTGTATATCTAGTGTCTTAAATCGATAGTAGTCCATGTATATTACATGATTAGAGGAATATTACTTAATTTTAATACATGAATGATGTATCTTACTGCATAATATATTAGTTATACAACGCATATGTACTATTGAACATCATGTAATGCATCTGAAAACTGTGATGAGAGTGTTAGACCATTTATGTATTTATAATACACATATGCAATACATGTATATCAAGGATATTATGTCTAGTTGTGATGATAATAAGGGAAGTAGATGTGTATACTACCATATATTAGCATTTAGACTCAGATACAAGAGTGATGTATCTTGCGACATACTTTTTTAGTTATACTGCACATATGTACTGTTGAACATCATGTAATGCATCTAAAAATTGAGATGAGAATGTTATTAGTGTAAAGGAACTCGTTTTAGTTATCAATGTGTCCTGCTAGGGGTGTGCTGCACGTATTTCTAATTACGATGCATATATGTAAAGGAGCTCGTTTTAACTAATTAACATAGGCTTAATATATGGTTTGATTATGTATGCCCTCCAACTGTTTGATGAAATGTCTGAATGGACTCGTTTTGGTAATTACATGCTTAAAAGCTTATAGTTGCAAAATCATTGTTTAACACTTAATATACTTAGTCTTCATACATGTATTAATACTATATTATTATATACGGGGTGAGATCTAGAGAGAACTCTTACAAATTAGAGAACTAGAGAATCCATCATATCTCTTGATTTTACTTAATTAGAGGGTGAAATAAAGGAAGAGATAGAAAAAGAAAAGAAAAACTCATGTTTTAAAGAAAAGAGTAAATTAGGTATGCAAAATATATGTGCACATTCTACCTTACCATATCGATGTGTCTCTCTCGCTCGTACACCATCACCCCAACCTAGGGCTTGATTATTTTTTCCTGCATAAATCGCCTGATTCGTTATGATATTTGTCAATTACATTGAAAAACACCATCAGGTAATCGTTCGTATAAGTTATTATCACGCATTTAATGTTAATATCGTTCGTATTACAGTGAATCTGCGAAAATAGTAGTTGATTCTCTGTTTTTGTGTTTTGTTTTTGTAAATCGAGTAATAATATGTCAATACCAGCTTGTATCTGTTTGATTGCACATATGCAGTACACAAATTATAGGTATATTACATGAATCGGCTCAATATACGTTGTGATTGTGTGTTTTGTTTGTAAATCGAACATTATTGTGTTTATCTCAGTTCACATATGCAATATACTCTGTTTCTGTATGTGTTTATTTTAAATCGAACAATAATATGCTGATATAAGTTCATATTTGTTTGATTGCATATACTTAATACATGATTCATGTGTTTGATTGAATGTTTTTCAGATTTGTTTGTCAAAATACGATAATGTTACCTTATGCGAGTATATTCATATATATTGCATAGGTGTATTACATTAAAAATACGGTTATCTTGATGCAACAACATGTCTTTGTGTTTATTGCACATATGTAGTGTTTGTTTTCAACTGAATAATGGTATATTGACATCAGATCGTATTTTAAAAATGACTTGTTAAACATCGCACGTTCTTAGTACACGAATCAAGTGTTCGATTACATATATTTTTTACTTATGTTTGTTGAACATATAATTGTTTATGTTATCAAGCATAGCCGTTTATAATGAACATGCGCATCATGTTAGAATATAGTTAGGTCGATGCAACATGTATCCTTGTGTATACCGTATACATGTATCATGTAATGAAATCTCGAAAATCTTGTTTGGTAAAAGCTCGCTTACACAAATATTTCTTGCATATGCACCAATTTATCGTAACAAGAAGATAATATTAAAAAGTTCTGGAAAAGACAAAAGAAAAAACAACATAAAGCCACTAGAAAAGCGAATGAAAGTCCCGATAATGGATAATGATGTGCAACCAAAAAGCGTGATAAAGATAAAAAAAACAACGAAAAAGGTAAAAAAGAGATTTTAGATGATAACAATTTCGGTAAATTATATATATTTTTTCAATATTTAAAAGCGCAAATGCTTAATTATACAGTTTTTTCTCTTTGTTTTTTTTTTACAAAATCATATAAAACAAGAATGATCCAAACAAGAGGATGGAAATAGAGTAATTTGAAACAAGGAAGACGCTCGGGCGTCGAAGAGACAAATTTAGGTAAATATAACAAAAAAGTGACAATTTAGTTAAACATATGTATGTATATATAACATTAAGTATATTTTATAGCAAAAAAAAACCAAAGGTGTTAAAACGCGCACGTGTATCAAAACGTGCAACATTGTCTGATGACGTCTCCGATGGTGAAAATGAGGAAAAGATGATAACGAAGGTGAGGATATAAAAGACATGAATGACAGGGAGGAAAGCGAAGAGGACACCGCCATAAACGGTGATGGTATGACCCTTATAAATAATGATAATTACTGTTTTGGTATATGCATTATATATACGATACATATGTGCATTACATGATTCATTGCCCTGTATTATACGTTTATGCAAATTTGGCGCATAATGGTGTATTACGCGTTTACACATATCTGTTGTATTAAATGTTTACGCGGATTTGGTGTAATTCATATATGCAATACATAAGTATTATTTGCAATATTGATGCAATACATATATGCATTGTAGCATGTATTGCGCATATGCAATACCATTGTATTACACGTTTATGCGAATTTGGCGATTAATGGTGTATTAAACGTTTATGCAGATCTGTTGTATTAAACATTAAACGGGTTTTGTGTATTACATATATGCAACGCATATGTATTGTTTTCATTATTGATGCGATACGTATATGCATTATAGGATGCATAACACATATGCATAACCGGTGTATTACATGTTATGCGGACCTGGTGTATTTCACATATGCTATAATGGTGTATTATACGTTTAGGCGAGCCTGGTTTATTACATGTATTACACATATTCACACGCATAAAAGCATGCCATACAAAGTAGTAAGTCAAGCGTAACTTCAATACGGTAGTAATACATACATGTAAGTTGTTAGTGTTACATATGTGTTTTATATTGACGGTGCTTATATGAAATAGATTAGTAATACATATTGTCATCATACGTGTTTGTTATAATGGTTGTCCTTTTTATTAGACAGGTTGGCATAGATAATAATTACCAAATATTGGTTGGACACCTCGTGAAGATATAATGTTAGCAAGGCCAAGAAGAATGGAGTTACCATGGGCAGCAACCGATAATGTCACGTATTGTGAGATATTCGCGATGCGACATATATAAAGGGGGCGACTAGGTCAATTGTTATTGCAGCCCGTTCAATGTTAGAAAGGCTGAACACGTAAAGATTCTTTGGATGAGTTACATAGCTTGCATAACTCGCATTTTGAATTATTGAGCAATTAAATCTTCTTAGAATATTCTATGTTGTGAGTATTTCGTTTTAAGATGTCAACGTGTGCAAGAAACGGGTGACAGAAGATGTAAGAAAACAGAGAAAAAATCCAACAATGTGACTAGTTAAAAGGATGTAGTAGTTTTATATTGCACTGTATGATTAAATTTGTGCATTGGTTATTAGAACATCAGATGGAATTTCAATATGAATGTTATGGTATATTTATATGGTGGTGTTAATTGATGTATGAAATTTATAACCAACTGTTACAATTAAAACTCATATTCTAGTGTGAATTTTTCATTCATTTTCCTGCAATCAAATGTGCAATTTGGCAGCTTTTAAATGTGTATTTTTGTTGTATTTTGGTAGCATTTAAACTGCATATTTGCATTCATTTTCATACAACCAGATATGCACTTTTGGCATCAATTTTCCAATTTTTTTAGTTTTCATTTTGGCAGCAACGTATCCCAATAAATAAGAAAAATTACTTCAATTATTGCATCAAATATGAATTGCAATACATTAATAAAAACTAGTCAATCAACATATAAGACTTATACTTTCGGTAAAAATAATATATAAGACCATTACAATATTTCAGGTCAATCTGGACAATAAATACAAGCCAAAGAACAACCAACAAACAACTAAAACAACTTCCTGCATTTTTTATTTTATTTTGGTGGTTCTTTCAAATGCTTCATACTTGTTCATGGTTCTCGCCACCCAACAAAACCACTGCTATGTGGTCACATCACCACCCAACAAATCCACAAAATGAAACAATATCTTAGTCAAAACCCATCAACGGTGTGAAATTATAGCAGTAATTAACTAGTGAATCCGACATATGATATCATACAAACCTTATCCACAACCATCTCTAACAAATTATTATCTGCCAACCATCACATAACTCCTTCATAATTAGGATACGCATGCTCATCAGCTCCAACAAGCTTAACCAAAACCTTTGTATAAAGAAGTAATATAAGTATATAACCAATTATTCACCAAGTAAGAGTGATCATTTAACTAAAAAAGTCTGTCTACACACGCCATTTATTTAATCATATAGTCAAAAACTAGAGTTGCTGTGTGCTAAGTAAAAAATTTACTTACCTCTTTTGTTGAAGTGATTCCTATCAAATCAATGAGTTACTGGAGAATATGCAGACGGGCCTATAGCATTTACGATTATAAATTCAATTATAAATTCAATATTCCAGAAGTGATTGTGTTGCATATATATTAATATCATGTTTACAAATCACATGTAACATTATAGTGCATATATGTAATGTAAATAAATAAGTTGTTATCTTTTTGTTCAACACCATAAACTTGTAAGAGATTACAAGTAGAATTGATAGAACTTAAAGCAATATCAACATAGGAGCCCAATTAGTCATTCTGATCAAATAAATCACATGTCGTTTATATTACATATATGCAATACGTAACATTATATTACATATATGTATTATATACATAAATATGCTACCTTGTTGGTCAACACTAGCATATTGTAATAGATACAATTATGTTTGCTCGAATTTGAATCAAAGGCAGCAGATGACTTGGTTGAGCACTCTAGTACAACAAATTAGGGTTTTTATTCATCAAATAGTACATGTTCTGACCTAGAATCGCCAAATTATGGAATTACGGTGCCAATTTTGTTTGCATAACTTTCAGATCTGATCAATTTACCTAGAAAACGAGTGAAACACCTTCAATTTTCATATGCAGCGATGGAATCCATGGCTAGAGAGTCGATCTTCAACGATATATACACATAGCGATGCATAGATAATCGATCTTCAATATTTATTGTCGATTAGGGCTCAGATCGATGGTCGTGCTTTAAAATTGATCTTCAATAGTTGTCTTAGAGGATATGGGAAAAACAGGGGCACAGAGGTTCTCACGATGAGTTAGATTTAATTGGGACTTTTACAAAAATAACCCCATTTAGGAGTTCTCTAGTTCTCTCCCAAAGTATGAGTTCTCTCTTGATCCTTCCCATATATATATATATATATATAAAAGATCCAATACAATAATCCCTAATCGTACATTACGCACGCGAGTTCCTACACTGTTGATTTCAAAATCACGCGATGTCAATATTATAAATTTTATCAACTATGATCCACTGCTCCCATCGATTCCGTCAGCCTTCACTGTCACCGTTCATCAATTCGTCACCGTCCAACGATTGTATTCTCCGTCGCGACCATCGACGTTACTGCCGTGAACACCATCTTCCTCCGTCACGAGTTGTTCACAGGTTAGTTTATCAAATTGATCAATTGAAATTGAAATTGATGAACTAATTGATCAATTAAACTTTGAAATTGATCCAATTAATCATCAATTTGAAGTTTCGGTTATCAATTTTGAGTTTGAGTTCTGGGTTTTAACATTGAACGTATTAACATTAACCTAAAACGTATAAACAGAATGTATAAACTTTTTGTATTGAACTTTTTAAAGTTTAATTGATTTTTGTTCCGAACGTTTAAATAGAACGTATAATACGTTTAAACAGAACGTATAAAGTTTTTGTATAGAAATTCTAAAGTTTTTTGAATAGAACTTCTAAACCTTTTGTTAGAACTTCTAAAGTTTTGGTACAGAACATCTAAACTTGAACGTTTAAATGTGTTCGTTTTGGTCAGAACGTTTAAATTTGTAGTTTTGATCAGAACGTATTAGTTAAACGTTTAAACTTTTTGTTCATTTTTGTTCAGAACGTTTAAACTTTTTCTTCATTTTGGTTTAAACCTTTTACTTTAGAAGTTCTAGACAAAAAATTTAGAAGTTTTGTACAAAAAGTTTAAAAGTTATGTACAAAAAGTCCAGAACGTTTAAAGTTTTTGTGCAGAACGTTTAAACATGAACCCTAATCATAGCTCAATTAAGTGTATTATTATGCAATTTCATAATCGATTGATGATTCTAAAGCCTCATACACATCAATTCTATTGATTAAATCAACAATTTTTGATCAATTTGAAGATTATTAAACTATAGCGATAATGGGTTTATCGATTTTGATTATGCTTTAGTTTTGTGGATGATTTGATTATGGTTGAAGGCTTGCAGCAAATGACGATCTGTTGTGCGAGAAGTATTTTTTTGATTTAATTACAATTATGCCACCGCGTAGTTTTATTTGCAATTAGGATCTGGTGGTGCTGGGTCTCGTGTACCTAATGTACGATAACCTATTGTACATTAACCCCTTCTCTCTCTCTATATATATGTATATATAATGAGAAGGCATTTTTTGTGTGGAGGTTGGACGTAACAAGGCATACCAGGGAAGCCATCTCTGATCAATGTAATATAATAAAATCAGGTTTGGACTTTTATGCTTGTTTTAGTATCAATTCGTTGCGAAGTTAGAAAAACCAGGTTTCGTGATCATCAAGCTATTTTAATTTTGAAGTTAGATTCGAAATAGATTTTAAAAACCTGTTCAAAAACATCACAAATATATCTTTTTGGACAGTTAAAAATCAACACCATGGGAGCTTGAACTCTTGCTGGCTTTTAATTTTCCATTTTTAGATATAGTTCAAACTAGAATTCGTTTGTGCATAGAAAAATAATCAAGTAAGATGATCAAAAACTCAAAATAAACTATCAACATCCCAATTCGTTACATAGTATATGAAGAAAATAAAGATGACAATTTTTTTCAGTGTAAAACTGTAAAACAAACAAAAGATAGAAAATGTATAATCAAATGAATGTTTACATTAATAAAGGATTGACTCGAATTACCGAAAGAGTATACATCTACGTTTAATCCCCTTTTATAGATGATTTCACAAAAAACACACACTTAATTAAAGTGACACCTAAAACATGGGGCAAAATTTCCGGCAAGTTTTTTTTGCGTTTAAAATTTGGAGAAGTATAAAACTCCCCCCGTAATACGGAGAATAAAAACTAGTTAAATTATATTGATCAAATAAAACACATCAACGTCCCAGAAATTAAATAAAATAAAACATACTAATTTCGCAAGGGATGTGTTATTCATACACCCTTGTTAGGGTGTATATAGAGATAATATGTGTGTTAAGAGGGCGTGTGAATATCCAAAAAGGGTGTGTGAATAACCATTGCCTATCGCAATACATAACATTTACTTATTTTTGAATATAATAAGAAAAAAATAACAAAATTGTCCCGGGTTGCTAATCACGTAATGAAACTCTTGCCTAATAAAAAGTGATAAATAATTATGAGATTACTGATAAAAAATAAAAACCTTCAGATCGACATTTGATCTATTAGTAAACAAGAATACGTATGGATATCTCTATGAACAATCAACATGTTATGATCAATGTATGTTGTACGCACCCTTCAACAAACAAATTAAAACAGTTGTCAGAAGAAAATATATGCATAAGAAGAGATGAGACCAATAACTAAAGAACAGAGACAAAAACTGCTTACAACACTGAATCCGATGTTTCTCCCTTATGGAGAAGTGACAGAACTAAAGAACCCATCATGGTAGACGGCGGCTGTCGTATGATTTTCCAAATGAACCTAGCCAAACATTCCTATATATACAGTTGGCAATGAACGTATGGTAAACCCTAATCCTATGGAATCTTAATGTGTGAAAATAAAATAATACAAATTTAAAATTGGATTTTTTTTAATTGGGATTTTGTCCAGTCAACTTTCTATATAATAAATTAAATTATATTGATCAAATAAAAACACATCAACGTCCAAGAAATTAAATAAATAAAACATACCAATTTCGCAAGGGATGTGTTATTCATACACCCTTGTTAGGGTGTATATAGAGAGGGTGTGTGAATATCCAAAAAGGGTGTGTGAATAACCATTGGCTTTCACAATACATAACATTTACTTATTTTTGAATATAATAAGAAAAAATAACAAAATTGTTCCGGGTTGCTAATCACGTAATGAAACTCTTGCCTAATAAAAAGTGATAAATGTTTATGAGATTAATGATAAAAAAATAAAAACCTTCAGATCGACATTTGATCTATTAGTAAACAAGAATACGAATGGATATCTCTATGAACAATCAACATGTTATGATCAACGTATTCTGTACGTACCCTTCAACAAACAAATTAAAACAGTCGTTAGAAGAAAATATATGCATAAGAAGAGATGAGACCAATAACTAAAGAACAGAGACAAAAACTTCTTACAACACTGAATCCGATGTTTCTCCCTTATGGAGAAGTGACAGAACTAAAGAACCCATCATGGTAGACGGCGGCTGTCGTATGATTTTCCAAATGAACCTAGCCAAACATTCCTATATATACAGTTGGCAATGAACGTATGGTAAACCCTAATCCTATGGAATCTTAATGTGTGAAAATAAAATAATACAAATTTAAAATTGGATTTTTTTTTAATTGGGATTTTGTCCAGTCAACTTTCTATATAATAAATTAAATTATATTGATCAAATAAAAACACATCAACGTCCAAGAAATTAAATAAATAAAACATACCAATTTCGCAAGGGATGTGTTATTCATACTTTCTTGTTAGGGTGTATATAGAGAGGGTGTGTGAATATCCAAAAAGGGTGTGTGAATAACCATTGCCTTTCGCAATACATA
Organism: Bidens hawaiensis; assembly: GCF_021521415.1. Taxonomy (NCBI): domain Eukaryota; kingdom Viridiplantae; phylum Streptophyta; class Magnoliopsida; order Asterales; family Asteraceae; genus Bidens; species Bidens hawaiensis. Next base: position 35,228 of record NW_027495067.1, on the reverse strand, counting down.
ACATTTACTTATTTTTGAATATAATAAGAAAAAAATAACAAAATTGTTCCGGGTAGCTAATCACGTAATGAAACTCTTGCCTAATAAAAAGTGATAAATGTTTATGAGATTACTGATAAAAAAATAAAAACCTTCAGATCGACATTTGATCTATTAGTAAACAAGAATACGTATGGATATCTCTATGAACAATCAACATGTTATGATCAACGTATTCTGTACGCACCCTTCAACAAACAAATTAAAACAGTCGTCAGAAGAAAATATATGCATAAGAAGAGATGAGACCAATAACTAAAGAACAGAGACAAAAACTGCTTACAACACTGAATTCGATGTTTCTCCCTTCTGGAGAAGTGACAGAACTAAAGAACCCATCATGGTAGACGGCGGCTGTCATATGATTTTCCAAATGAGCCTAGCCAATCATTCCTATATATACAGTTGGCAACGAACGTTGGGTAAACATTCCTATATTAATAGTAATCCCTTTCTTTAGTTGTGCACGGCTAACGGTATAACAATTACACGTATCAATTAACTATTACTACCCATGTCATATTTCTACCTTTATATAACCCACAACGAACGGGTCCGGGGCAGCACCCCTGGCAGCGGGTTTCTAGAGGCGGCAGCCCCTAGCGGGGTCCAAGGGGCAGAGCCCCTGGCTGGGTTAAGTTAGCTTGGAAAAATTTTATTTTCATTAACTGTCTTAACACATTTTTCATTAGAATTTTAAATTATTCTCTAATTCGCTAACTCATTCTCTATAACGAATTATGCCTAATTCGTTAACTAATTCGTTACTTTCATAATCTAGTTCGTTAAACTGATTCGCCATTTGATCATCATCAGATTTGTTTGATCATCATCATATTTGTCATTCCAATTCATTATCTGAACAAGCCTTGATTCGTTACCTTATTCTTAACGAATTCGCGGGTAACGAATCACTTAATTCGTTATCTGGTTCGTTAGCTGATTTGTAATTTGGTTCGCTGTCTAGTTCGTTATTTGGGCATAACGAATTGGTGAACTAATTTGTTATCTTTCCAGAATGAATTGGGCTAATTAATTCGTTACCTTATCTTAACGAATTACACAAATCTTATCCAGACTTTGAGTCATGGGTCAAGGTCAAAATCGTCAAGAACATCAATAGTCAACATATCGTAGATCTGCAATTAAACCTTCATTTCTTAACCAAATAACGCGATTTAGGTATCAATGGATTCGGAATTTCAGCAACTACAAACCCTAACCCATTAATCATTCAAACATGCGCGTTTATATGGTGCGATTTACGTATATATATTACGGGTCTTTCAAACTAACAATTAGCCTATCAAACTGAAATGGATTGTACTACGGATTAGTTTGTTGGACTCATTTTCATCACATTCATACAGATCTAGGACTTCCTAAATGAATCCGAACCTAAATGAATGATTTCTAGATATAAACGTCCCTTAAACGAGTCGGGTTTTGAACACGTTCTAGTCTTGATGTTGTCTTGGTTCTTTTCCACGTTCTAACACCAATAATCTCGGGTTTTCACCTTCGGATCTTGACTCGGGTTATAGGATAGTGTTTGTGTTTTTGATGGTGTAGGCTATGGTGTAGGGATGGATAAAATGGAAAGGTTTAGGGTTTAAGGGGTATTTATACTCCCTTAAGCCCATTGATCTAAGGCCCATTCCATTTTTTATTCCATCCTCTAAGGTCGAAGCCCACCATACACGACACTTTATTAAATAAACGAAATTTCCTTTATTAATCTTATCGAAATTAGGATGTTACAACGACAAGCTCAGATTGGGTAATCATGCGGGAATCTCTAGGAGTGAGTACAACTTTCCTTAGTCAAGCTCATCTCACTCTTTATCCGGTTGATGGGGTAAAGATGTTTTCTACTCAACCAACACAGAATTCTAAACTCAAAGCCTCTACAAGTCAGCAAGCTCCATCCAATTCAAGCTCCTTTTAAGAAGCAGTAGACAAGGCTGTTGAACAAACACTAAAAGCTCATAGGATTAAGAAGTCTGCAAGTAGTTCATCCCTTTCTACTCCTCAAGTTGATGAATCACACGTCGTGTTGTTTCTTGCTTTTATGGCAAGTCACGAGGAGTTGTTGCAGGGAAAGCTTCTACCTCCTTCATTTGAACAAGGAGACATTCATAAAATTAACAAAAAGAATCTTAATAAGATGGCAAATATCAGATGGCCAAGGTTGTTCACCGCCACCTGCAAGATCTTCAAGATTCAACCTTTAAGATCCAAGACCCTCAAGACCTTCAATATCTAAGACCCTTCAAGATAAAAGCTCAGTTAAGATCTTCAACCCACAGCACCATTGTCATCATAAAGCCACCATTAATCACCACGGAAATTTTATGTAAATTGTTTAGAAATAATGTAAATCAACAGATTTAATGAGAAATTAAACGTTCAGTGTTGTCATTTTATCGTTTTATACGATTAATCTTGTGTTTTTTTTGCGTTTAAAATTTGGAAATCCGTCTCCGGCAAGTTTTTTGGCAAAGTCTCGGGCGACCAAAGAGCGGCGACGTGCGACACATTAGTGAACGGCTTGAGCTTCAGCGGCGAGGAAACGGCGGTGAGTCAATAGCGACAACTTTTGGTCGCCGCTAAAAGCTGAATTTCTTGTAGTGAGTATGAGGATAGGTAGCTGAATTTCTTTTGGTTGCTAGCTATATATATCTTAATGTATGTTTTGATCCGCTTGATTTCTAAGAAGTAAACCAGCAGCCTTATACAACATTCATGTACGATTATCACGTCTTTTTTAGCGTGATTTTGGTGGATTAAATTGCTTTATTTAGCTGCTGATTATGGCGTATAAAGCACCAATTACTCATTAATGGATTAATATGGCGTTAGTAACAAGTCAATTTAAAAACATTTGCTAAAGGTGAAAAACTGATCAAACTGGGTTAAAAGTCTTATCAAAGTCTATATAACCTCCTGAATCGTTTCGATTTAGAGATGTAGATTAAGATTTTTATTTTGTAATCATAAATGGAACACATATAAAATCGGACAAATACTGTTTTCTGGACACCTAGGCAACTGTACGCGTTTCAATCCAAACCTGTTTGACCTGTTATCCAACATTTTAGGACTCTAGACAATGTTTGCAACAACCTGATATCAAAATTAAATACCAAGATGAGTAACACAAAGTGAAACGTGTATTAACCGGAATATCACCAAAATATCTTACATTTATGAGTAACACAAACTAACCATTATTGTTGTTCGTCATTTAAATGTTGAATCTGTTGCTTAAAATAACCGTCCCTGGTCATCCACTATATAAGAGCTCTGTTGCTGAAATTCCGAATCCATTGATACCTAAATCGCGTTATTTGGTTAAGAAATGAGGGTTTAATTGCAGATCTATGATATGTTGACTATTGATGTTCTTGACGATTTTGACCTTGACCCATGAATCAAAGTCTGGATAAGATTTGTGTAATTTGTTAAGATAAGGTAACGAATTAATTAGCCTAATTCATTCTGGAAAGATAACGAATTAGTTCACCAATTCGTTATGCCCAAATAACCAACTAGACAGCGAACCAAATCACGAATCAGCTAACGAACCAGATAACAAATAAGTGATTCGTTACCCGCGAATTCGTTAAGAATAAGGTAACGAATCAGGGCTTGTTCAGATAATGAATTGGAATGACAAATCTGATGATGATCAGACAAATCTGATGATGATCAGATGGAGAATCAGTTAACGAACTAGATTATGAAAGTAACGAATAGTTAACGAATTAGGCATAATTCGTTATAGAGAATGAGTTAGCGAATTAGAGAATAATTTAAAATTCTAATGAAAAATGTGTTAAGACAGTTAATGAAAATAAAATTTTTCCAAGCTGACCTAACCCGGCCAGGGGCTCTGCTCCTTGGACCCCGCTAGGGGCTGCCGCCCCTAGAAACCCACTGCCAGGGGCGCTGCTCCGGTCCCCGTTTGTTGTGGGTTATATAAAGGTAGAAATATGACATGGTTAGTAATAGTTAATTGATACGTGTAATTGTTATACCGTTAGCCGTGCACAACTAAAGAAAGGGATTACTATTAATAATGAGAAGGCATATGTTGTGTGGAGGTTGGACGTAACAAGGCATACCAGGGAAGCCATCTATGATCAATGTAATATAATAAAATCAGGTTTGGACTTTTATGCTTGTTTTAGTATCAATTCGTTGCGAAGTTAGAAAAACCAGGTGTCGTGATCATCAAGCTATTTTAATTTTGAAGTTAGATTCGAAATAGATTTTAAATACCGGTTTAAAAACATCACAAATATATACTTTTGAACAGTTAAAAATCAACACCATGGGAGCTTGAACTCTTGCTGGCTTTTAATTTTCCATTTTTAGATATTGTTCAAACTAGAATTTGTTTGTGCATAGAAAAATAATCAATTGAGATGATCAAAAACTCAAAATAAACTATCAACATTCCAATTGGTTACATAGTATATGAAGAAAATAAATATGACAATTATTTTCAGTGTAAAACTGAAAAACAAACAAAAGATAGAAAATGTATAATCAAATGAATGTTTACATTAATAAAGGATTGACTCGAATTACCGAAAGAGTATACATCTACGTTTAATCCTCTTTTATAGATGATTTCACTAAAAACACGCACTTAAACTGACACCTAGAACATGAGGCAACATTTCTTTTGTTAACTTGCTAAAAGCTTCTAATAAAATGTTAAGAGCTCCTTCTATACCAATTAATAACACTACTTTGCTCAAGTGTAGCAGTGTTCTCTAGCCCGAGAACTCCAAACCAGTCGGGTTGACCATCGACTCCCGAGCCATGGAAACAAATCTTGGGCTTGTTGGGCAAGTATATATCTTTGCCTCAACATAGTCTTCCTGTTCAAATTTTGGCTCAGCTGTTTCCTTCAACTGAAATTGCATATCCAAACAAATTAGAATTCACATATGAACTAACTCTACTTTTCAAACTCTCCATAATGTATATTACAGAAAAAAAAAATCAACAAAAAAAAAATCAGATTTATTTTCTATGTATCATGAAATCAACAAAGTTTTCCAGAAAAAGAATAATCACGTAATGAAACTCTTGCCTACTAAAAAGTGATAAATGTTTATGAGATTAATGATAAAATGAAAAAAATAGTATTAGCATGTACTTGCTGTGACAAATTTAAGACAATAGCGTGACAACCACCAACAGGGTCACACAGCCTAGCCTGAGCTTCAAAATAAAGACTCCGAACTGCTTTGTGGCGTTTATCGGTGGAATTTGCTCCAGGAGCTTTGTGAGGTTGCGGGCGCCAAACACCCTGTGAATGGCTGCAAATAGTGTTCCTCCATGTTCCTTTTTAAATGCTTGCAAGCACCGCAAGAGACCATGCCTCGCGATCTTGAGCCCTGGTGCATGTTCGGGTTCACCATTGGTCTACTTGACGAAGTAGCCTGCATACCCGTGCCCCTCAGCTGACTGTACAGTAGCCTCACCTGATGAAAAGTATGCTTCTTCTATGAACAATCAACATGTTATGATCAACGTATGCTGTACGCACCCTTCAACAAACAAATTAAAACAGTCGTCAGAAGAAAATATATGCTTAAGAAGAGATGAGACCAATAACTAGAAAACAGAGACAAAAACTGCTTACAACACTGAATCCGATGTGTCTCCCTTCTGGAGAAGTGACAGAACTAAAGAACAGATCATGGTAGACGGCGGCTGTCGTATGATTTTCCAAATGAACCTAGCCAAACATTCCTATAAATACAGTTGGCGATGAATGCATGCTAAACCCTAACCCTAGGGAATTTTAATGTGTGAAAATAAAATAATACAAATTTAAAATTGGATTTTTTTTAATTGGGCTTTTGTCCAGTCAACTTTCTATATAATAAATTAAATATATTGATCAAATAAAACACATCAACGTCCAAAAATTAAGTTAATAAAACATATCAATTCGCAATTACATATCATTTACTTTTTTTGAACATAAAAATTGTCCGTGTTGCGACGTTGTTGCTTTGTTTGTGTAATTTATGGAAAAATATAATAAAAGCTGAATATACGTACGTACTTATATATAAGATAAAATCTATGATAACATCCACACTAGCTCCAAATAAAACTTACGTACATTGAACTCATATTGGATATATTCCCAGCACGGGGTCAACTTGTCACGCATATAAACTTGCATGACGTAATCAATAAACGGAATTTCATAGTTTCCTTAACCATATTGGGAAAATTTAGACGTGGTGGAAAATTTTAATAAAGTATAAATTTAAACAATTGATATAGTCATCTTCCTTAACCATATTGGGAAAAATTTTCAACATTCGAAAAATGATAAGGTGCTGCAACTTATTTGGTAATTCGGTCGAATCAAAGTTCACTGGTTTGAGACGATACAGAAGTTGACTTTATTGGTTAAAAGATTATTATATTGCAGAATATGTATAAGGAATGGTCTGTTGATGCTGCTGATTAGATCTTTCAGGATTGTTAAAACCAAGATACAACAGGTTATTGCTGCAAAGGGCAAAATCAGAAACTTTGTACCGAAATTGTGAGGAGAATGTACGTGATCCAAATGTCAAACTGCTTATTCTTAGAAGCTTGGTGCTGGTCCAATTCTTATCCTTAAGTGATCACGATTAGGGAACAATCTAGTTTGTGATCTGCTGATGCTGCTATGGATCAATGTCTAAATATTACAGGGTAGCAGTTCGGGTTGACAACAGGGGCATTTCTGGAATATTTGATTGCGGCAGATTCCGTTTCGTGCAAAGGGAATTTTGGTCACTATTTTGGGAATTTTCCGTATGTATATCAGATTTTTATCAGGAGTTCAGATCAAACACAGATAAAGGGGCATTTGTGGAATTTTTGAAGATTGGTGATCGGTTTGACCAGGGAAAGTCAAATTTGGTCAAGTTTTCGCCAATGTTTGATCAAGTTCAAAGGATATTTATGGCGATAAGTTTTAAAAAAATTAAATTCAATGAAGATCATACTGCTTAATCGATCGATTACACAGATAATTCCCTTATGGATTATGGACCTGACTCTAATACTAACAATACGGTTGATACAAGAACTTGAAATGCTTGATTAACAATATGATTACAAAGATTGATAAGTTTTTAATTTAAATCAACCAGATATTTGATGAAACAAAATGCTTGTTAATTAGAAAAAAGTTCAGAATGAAAACAAATATTTTGATTTTACCTGATAGACACATGCGGCTGCTACGACCAATCAACACGCTATGATCAACGTATGCTGTGAGCAAGCCTTCAACACACAAATCAATCGTTCAACGCATGAATTAAACTTATCAACGCAATTTGGAAATATGCATAAATAAAAATTCAACCATTATGTAGAAACTTTACAATCTTGATCACAATTCAACCATTATGTCTCCATGGTGGAGTAAATCTTCATCAAAAGAAGCAAAGGAAGAGGGAAATAAGAAAGTGAATTTGGGAGGTATTTTTGGTTTGATTAAAAGATAGCTAAATATCACGTCTGAATCTAAGCAAAACTCATCTCAAAGGTGTAATGAACTCGTTCCTGAAATGGGATTTAAGTTTCAGGCTTCTTCTCCACCAACCCTGGGGGCACAATTTCAAAATCTTGATAAAGGAGCTCACTCCCACCCGTTAAAGCTTCTAGTAAACGTATCGGATAAAGGTCGGGTTGATTCAGGAAAATGAGCGCCAAGAAATGTTGAAAAGCAAAGACTTGGTAGTGTGTTTTCCCGGTTCCTAAATCTAATCATGCCCGACACGGCCACAATCATAATTATGTTGAAGGCGATTTGGTCTCCAAAAACCATGAAAACAACCAAACAACATTGCTGACGTCAAGCCACAAAAATCCCAAATCCCATTAGCAACCAAAGAAGCCATTGTCATAGAGCAAATTGCAACTCCGATTATCCTAACCGGAATATTAATACCTTCGTGGTCAATGATCTCCATGCTTTTTCTTGGACACCTCGGCAAGCTCTCACTCGTCGGGGTTTCACTCACGATCTGCTTCGGGAATGGAACCCATTTGTGGCCAACACCATCTGCAATAAAATGAAATCTTAGCCAAGTCTTACCTTTTTAATATGATTTTACCTTATATATTGATTTTACCTGATATGGGCCAGCTATGAACAATCAACATGTTATGATCAACGAATGCTATGAGCGCCCTTCAATTCAACACACAAATTAAAAACAATCGTCTGAACATGTATCAAACTTATTTAGAAATATGCATAAAAAATCAGACCAATGAGTAAAGAACAAATACGAAAACAACGTACATACACTGAATCGATCAGGAAGCTGATCAGCCTATGATGGTTTTAACAAAGTGATAATAACAAGAAATCAAAAGGAATTGCTCTGTGTTAATTATTGAATGATAAAGTGATAAAGTGATGATTACAAGAGAATCATAAGGCTCATTAAATAGAGCTAATTCCAAACGTACATATGCAGAAAAATAGGATAAATAAACAAACTAACTAAACTAAGTTAGCCGTTTGAAGACCAACAACTTATTGAGATAAAGTAGATAATGCATGTGCTGAAATATAAGCTTGAATTATTTTTTATCACCCTCCCTTGATTCAAGCTCCTTAACTCCGAGCCAATGACGATAGAACACAAACTTTTCTCGGGCTAAAGCCTTTGTCAACATGTCTGCCAGCTGCTCATTCGTCTTGCAATACTTAAGTATGACATGATCTTGATTCACCATCTCACGAATGAAGTGATGCTTTAGTTCAATATGCTTAGAACGACTATGCATCACCGGGTTCTTGCTCAAATTGATAGTAGACCTGTTATCACAGTACACGACTGTAGCATTTGACTGATATAGGCCCAAATCTTCCATTATTCTTCTCAACCACAATGCTTGGCAAGTGGCTGCGGTAGCTGCAATGTACTCAGCTTCAGTGCTGGATAAGGCAACCGTTGGTTGTTTCTTTGAGCTCCAAGTCACAGCTCCACTTCCAAGGGTAAAAACACAAGCTGAAATGCTTTTTCTATCATCTGGACAGTTAGCCCAGTCAGTATCTGCAAATCCACTCAGCTCTATTTCAACACCTCTTTCATACCATAGCCCGAAATTGATAGTTCCTGCCACATACTTTAGGATTCTTCTAGCTGCACCATAGTGTATTTTGGAAGGATATTGCATAAACCTTGAGATAATGCCCACAGCATAGACCAGATCCGGTCTAGTGTGAGTTAGATAAATCAAGCCACCTACTAGGCTCCTGTACACCGCTTCATTGCACTTGTCAACACCATCTTCCGGTTGCAACTTTTCACTAGTGTTCATAGTGGTTTCTTCAAAGTTACATTTTGACAAACCAAACTTGGAAATCAAGCCTTTTGCATATTTTTCTTGGCTAACAAACATACCCTCCCTAGTTTGCTTTATTTCCAAACCAAGGAAGAACTTTAACAAACCCAAATCAGACATTTCAAAGGTCTGTTTCATCCCTTCTTTGAATTCTGCAATTAAGTTAGATGAAACACAAGTACAGATAATGTCATCAACATAAAGACATATGCACATAACCTCTTTGCTTGCAACATTCTTAACATAGAGTGTTGGCTCATTCTCACTTCTTTTATAACCATTGCTGATGAAGTACTTGTCTATATTTGAGTACCAGGCTCTAGGAGCCTGTTTTAGGCCATATAGTGCCTTTTTCAGCTTGTACACATAGTCATGATTCCCTTCTACTTCAAAACCACAAGGCTGCTCAACATAGATTTCTTCACTTAACTCTCCATTCAAGAAGGCCGATTTTACATCCAACTGGTGAACATTCCAACCTCTTTGAGCAGCCACACTTAGCACAACTCTAATAGTTTCAAACCTTGCTACAGGAGCAAAGGTTTCTTGGTAATCAATACCGGCCATTTGCGTGTATCCCTTTGCTACAAATCTGGCCTTATGCCTCAAAACTCTCCCATCAGAACCTACTTTAGTTTTAAACAACCACTTCAAACCCACAACTTTCCTATCACAAGGAACCTTAACAAGTTCCCAAGTATCATTCTTTTCTATGGCATTTATCTCTTCTTGCATGGCAACCAACCATTCTTGTTTCTTGCAAGCATCTTCAAATGTGACGGGATCTGCAGCAGTAAGAGCAAATTGGCAGGCATAAAAATCTTCACCAATATCTACTTCTTGAGCTTCATCATACACATCATTAAGACCTTTCAATCTTTGTCTTCTAGGCACGGGAGTGTAGGGTATAGTAGGATTGTTTTGTGAAGAGTCAGGTATATTTGAGAGTGGTGTAGGTTGGTTCATGGTTTGATTTGTTGAAGTGGCAAATTGGGAAGTGGTTCGGCTAGGCGTCGGTTGATTAGTGTCGGATTGAGAGATGGTTTGGTTAGGACTTTGCGGATCATGAGTGGCATTATTGTTAGGAATGAGGGGATCATGTTCTTGTATAGTAGGAAATGGATCGGTGTAATAGGTTTGAGAGGTTTCAGTGGATGTATTGTGTCATGCCCATTTTTCTTTCTCCATAAAGGTAACATCCCTTCTAGTGATAAACTTTTTGGTAACCGGATTATACAACCTATACCCCTTGCTTAGTGAAGAGTATCCGATGAAGATACATTTTTCAGATCTTTTATCCAGCTTCTTTCGAATTGAGCAGGTATAAGCCCATAAGCAACACACCCAAACACCCTTAAATGATTCACAGAAGGTTTCTTAAGATACCATGCTTCATAGGGTGTTTTATTTCAAACTGCTTTGGTGGTTGCTATATTAACAAGATAAACAGATGTGGAAACAACTTCTGCCCAAAACTGATTAGGGAGATTCATTTGCTCCATCATACTTCTAGTCATACCCATGATGGTTCTATTTTTTCTTTCAACTACACCATTGTGTTCAGGTATATAGGGTACGGTTAACTCCCTTTTAATACCAAAAGATTCATAAAAGATATTGAATTCATTAGAGGTATACTCTCCCCCTCTATCCGATCTTAGAACCTTAGTTGAATGTTCACTTTCTTTCTCTACCATGAGTTTAAAGCTTTTGAATTTACTAAAAGCTTCAGACTTTTCTTTTATGAAATACACCCAAAACATCCTAGTGTAGTCATCAATGAAAAGTATATAATAATTACTACCACCCATACTGGTGGCCTGCATGGCACCACATATGTCAGAATGGACTAACTCAAGAGGCTTAGTTGCCCTCCATGACTTACAAGGAAAACTTTCTTTGCCCTGCTTACCAACTACACAACCTTCACATTTGTCAGCATGTTGTATAGTTGGTAATCCCATGACCATGTTCTTATCATGCATCAATTTAAGACTTTGAAAATGATAATGACCATTCCTTTTGTGCCATAAAATAGATCGGTCATCTATGGGTGATTTTTTGACTTCACTAGTTGTCTTTCCTTTTCCATCAGAAGCATCAGCAGCATTCAATAGGAACATGTTGTTGTTCTGAAGTGGAACATGCATAAGGATCAACAGAAGACTTGCTCTTTATAGTACATTTACCATCATCAAAGAGCAAGGAATAGCCTTTCCTCATCAATTGGCCTACACTTAACAAGTTGTAGCCTAATTGAGGAGCAAAATACACATCATCAAGTAATCTCGATGATCCGTTTGGTGTAGCGATCTTCACTGTTCCTTTTCCTTCTACAGCCGATGCTTTCTTATCTCCAAGTCTAATTGAGATGTTAAATTTATCATCCAAGGTTGTAAAGCTTTCCTTACATCCAGTCATGTGATTAGATGCTCCAGAATCAAGGAACCACAAATGAGAATGAGTGATATTACCAGCACTGTCAGCCATCAATGACATATGATCTTCAATCAACGCCATAAATAGCCTTTGTTCCCCTTCTTCATGAGAATCATCAGATTCGGTAGCCAAATTAGCGGTTGGTTGTTCATCTAAGAACCAACACTCTTTTATCACATGACCCAATTTGTTACAATTGGTGCATCGTGGGATTTTGTTTCTGTCACCTTGGTTCCTCCCCCTTACTCTACCTCTAGAAGAAGATCTACCTCTTCCCCTAAAGGTTGAGGAATTTCTGAATGACCTATTCCCATCTTGCATAGCCTAAAGGGCTTGCTCATCTCCTGTATTTTGTGACTTCTCAGGAGTGATTCTACTATTCATCCTCTCTTCTTGTGATTGCAAACACCCCATTAGTTTAACTGGAGTGAGTTTGGAGAGATCATGACCAACCTCTATGGAGGGTACTACATAATCAAACTTAGGAGTTAAACTGCGTAGTACCTTCTCCACAACAGTTTGGTCGGATATTTCTTCACCATAGGCCCGTTTTTGACTTACAAGGGCCATGACCCATCCAAAGTAATCACCAACAGCCTCGCTTTCCTTCATAGCAAGGTTTTCAAATTCTCTTCTAAGACCCTGGAGTTTGATATCTTTCACTTGAGTATCTCCTTGAAATTCCGGTTTGAGTATTTCCCAGGTTTCTTTTGCACTGGAGGCGGCAGCTATGCGTGAAAAGAGTTGATCATGAACAGCCTGGACACATTCTCGTGATCGATTGTTCCTTTACTACCAAGAGATGGGCATAGACTCTTAGCTAGCTCTTTCAGAGAACTTGGAAGTAGATTCAAGGAGTCTCTGATTCGAAATAACATCCTCTTATCAGAATAGACTGATAACTCGTAAAGCCTATTGTTCCTCATCAGTGGTTTAAGCGTGTATCCCAATGTTTGGCACTTTCCATACTTGATGGGTGCAACATCAACAAATTCGCTCATGATCAAGTTACAACCTAAGATCTATGACCATATTATGTTAACTGTTCGTATTTCGTAATCGCATGAGCATCTTTCTTCTTCTGGGCATTCTTTAGTTTTCCTGCATCTTTTTCTGCTTCATTAACACCTTCAATGACCAGATCCCATAAGTCTCGTGATCTGAGAATGGTCTTCATGCGAACGCTCCAATACTCATAGCCATCCCCTTTAAACATGGGGATAGGAGTTGGAGCTGTGGGAAACGTACTGGTTTGTTCAGCCATGAGTTGGAGGCTGAAGAATTAGGGTTTCTTTAGGAAAAAGGGAATTAGGGTTAGAGGATTGAGCCTAGATCAGATTGGCTCTGATGCCACTTTGATGGTTTTAACAAAGTGATAATAACAAGAAATCAAAAGGAATTGCTCTGTGTTAATTATTGAATGATAAAGTGATAAAGTGATGATTACAAGAGAATCATAAGGCTCATTAAATATAGCTAATTCCAAACGTACATATGCAGAAAAATAGGATAAATAAACAAACTAACTAAACAAACAAAGTTAGCCGTTTGAAGACCAACAACTTATTGAGATAAAGTAGATAATGCATGTGCTGAAATATAAGCTTGAATTATTTTTTATCAGCCTATTGAGAAATGAGTGGATTGTAGCACGCAACCCTCCCTATATAACCAGGGTAAACGTAAACCCCAACCCAATGGAATATTTTTGTAAGGCCCATATCATGATTAGTCTTTCGTATTTATGTTTTGTGTTTCATTTATGTAATGTTACTTAGTTAAACTCTTACTTATGTATGTTTTGGCCCAAGGATACTTGTACTTAAGCCCATTGAGCTATTTGGTAATGAAACATATGTGCATGAGAACACACACTATATAATGTGTGTGCATCTCATACACAACCTAACCTTTTACAAAACCTAATTCTCTCAACTTACAAACCTCTCTTCCTTCTCTCTATCTTCACGGTAGTAAACATACAAACAAGATCCGAGATCTCGGTCTTAACTAGTTGTTTCTGCCGACTAGTGTAGAGGTTGATCGATCCAAGATAACTAGTAATAGTTGTTGTGTTGTTAGGTCCGGTCAAGGGACATTCAATTGGTATCAGGGCGGGTCGAATCTTATGATTCAACTTTTCTCTCGATATTCGGGTTCTATTTCCTCTATTACCCGAAACGAGACGTTAATGACCCGTTGAAGTTTGAAAATAAAGTTTCTAGATCTGGAAATAAAGGTGGAAATAAGCGTGTTTGAAGCATTCCCCTTGTAGATCCAGATGTTCAGGATCTACAAGTGCCCAATCTGGGCGTTTCGGGAACCGTTTTCCGACGACGTTTGGTGGTTTGGATTTGTTTTTCTGGCAAGTTGAAGCCCGAGAACGAATTTCCAACAAATGCGACGCCGGAACATTAGTTGGTCACCGGAATCCGCTTATCTGGAAAAGGGCGTTTTCAAGCGGTGGTGGACGGCGAGAAATAAAGAAAGAAGATATGGTGGGTGTGGTGGTCTCCAGATCCCGTGGTAGCTACGTTGTTTTCATGAACATGACCGCGGCGCGACAGTGGTCCGTAATCGTCGCCGGCACCAGAAATGCGGGTTGAACAATTGATGGTGGTGGCTGTGACTTATGGTGGTGGTGGTAGCCAATACTTCAGCGGAGGTGGTGATATGATGGATGACGGCAACGGGTCCGGCATGCCTTTTCGGTGGCCCATGTTTTCTCTTTTCCGGCCGTGTGAAGGAGGTAGAAGGCAGTAGTATGTGGGTTGTGATGATGGCAGCGGTGAGAGGAGGTGGCCGAGGTAACAACGTCGTGATGATGGAGTGATAGTGTTGACCGGATTTTTTCCGGTAGCGGTCACCGGAATGTTTTTCCGGCGTTGGATTTATGGGTGGCGGCTGAAAGTTTTTGTGCTATATTATTGTGCCCTAATCGTGGACGGAGAAAATAGGAAATAGGCTAGGGCCTCATGAACCAATCAAGTAGCTGGCAAGTTGTGACCATGAGCTAGAACTTAAATATTCAAATCATGGGCCGATCTGTTTGGGCTTGTGTTTGCAATTTAATAATTTTAGGCCACGAAATAATTATTGATTAGTGTTGACCAAATGAAGAAAGTCAAATTTGTTCAGGTTTTCGTCATTATTGGACCGTGTTCAAAGCATATTCTTTATATGTTATTTTCAAGGTGTTCGAGAATTGGATCCTGAAAACGTGGGCTATGAGCATGTGTGATGCCTATTTATTAAGGTGATAATTTTTAAACAAGTTGGATTTAATAGGAAATTAAATTGTTTAAGCTCACAACCTGAAATTGTGGGAATACTCGGATACTTTTTTATTAGGGGTGAGTTACTTAAATAATTTTATTAGGGGTGAAAGTTGAATTTAAATATAATTGACATAAGTAACACATGCTAATTATTTGACTATTCTAATTGTCGATAGCAACATCCTGACAT
This sequence comes from Bidens hawaiensis, assembly GCF_021521415.1. Taxonomy (NCBI): domain Eukaryota; kingdom Viridiplantae; phylum Streptophyta; class Magnoliopsida; order Asterales; family Asteraceae; genus Bidens; species Bidens hawaiensis. Next base: position 19,886 of record NW_027495067.1, on the reverse strand, counting down.
CAAAAGTATATACGAAAATGAGTGTAACACAAAGTGAAACATGCATTAATCCGAATATCATCAGAAGGTTTCAGACCCAACTTGTTTCGGCTACTGTGTTTGCGACTACCCTGTGTTTTGCTTCGGCGCTTGACCTAGAGATGGTCGGTTGTTGTTTGGAAGACAAGAAAATTAGATTGTTGCCGAGAAAGACACAGTATCCGAACGTCGACCGCCGAGAGTCGGGACAAGCACCCCAATCCGTGTTCGAATAAACAGTAAGTTTTAAGGACTTGGACGATGAAATTTGAAGGCCATGGTTTAACGTACCTTTAACGTAGTGAAGGATACGCTTCAGAAATTGAAGATGCGGCTCCCTTGGATCGTGCATAAAAAGGCATATTTGTTGTACCGCGTATGCAAGATCGGGTATAGTAAAAGTGAGGTATTGCAAAGCTCCTGCAAGAGTTCGACACATAGAAGGATCAGTGACGAGGGCCCAATGGTGGCACTTAGCTTGGAACCAATTTCAACAGGGTGGTAATGGGTTTGCAATTTGACATGTCTGCCCAGATCGCTCATCTTGAATTCTGAGGATAACAACTTGATAATTCGGCTCAGAAGGGCATTGTTGGAGGCGGTTAGTATTATGTCATCTACGTAAAGTAAAATATACGTCATTTGGTTCTCATGTTTGCAGATGAATAGTGATTTGTCGTAAACGCTACCTTTGAAACCACACTTTGTAAGAAACCGACAAAACGATGGTACCATGCTCTTGGAGCTTACTTCAAGGCGTAAAGTGATTTGATCAATTTGCAAACATATTTTGGCATAGTGGCATTTACAAAACCTGGTGGCTGAAACATATAAACAGTTTCCTTCAAATTCCATGTAGAATTGCGTTTTCGACGTCTAATTGGTGAACCGACCATGATCGAGAGACAGCAAAACTGGTAACCGTCTGAATTTTGTGGGCTTGACAACCGGACTAAACATATTTTCACAATCGATGCCTTCAGTCTGACTTTTACCATTCTTAACTAGTCGAGGCTTATATCGCTCCAATGTACCATCCGATTTATATTTATGCTTAAGAAACCACATGCATCGGATAATCGGAGTATGTCTCAAAACTAATTCCCATGTATTATTTTCCAATACAGCTTCATATTCGTTTGACATGACATTTTTCCAGTTTGGATAGTTTAATGCGGCTAGGTGGGACTTGGGAAATAGAGAGATGTGATTGGTATTTAGATTGAGCAGGACACGAGGTTTGGTGGAGGCAGTTTGGGATCGTGTGACCATATGGTGAGTGGGAAGAGGTTGTGGTAGGGTTGATGAAGGTGAGGATGGGGTGTAGGAAAGGTATTGGAATCGGATGTGGGTGTGCATTGCGGTTTTGTTTGATTTTCAGTGTAGTTGGAAGTTGGCTGCAAGGTATTGGTTTGGGCAGGTGTAGTGAGTTGGGCCAGTGTAGAAGTGTAAATTGGGGTAGAGAGTTGGGCTGGTGAAGTAGAAGAGTGTGTGGGTTGAGAAGATTGCATGTTTGGGCTGTTAAGGTTCGGTTTAGGTGAGCCCGTTTATGGATTTATAGCTGGGCTTTGGGAGAATGATGATGGTTGGGTGAAGAGTGTTGGAGATGGATCAAGGAATGAATGATGAGGGGCGGGTGTGTTGGGGTTTGTAAATGGAAATTTTTGTTCATCAAACGTGACGTGCCGAGAAAATATTGTTTTGCCCGTGGCAATTTATAAGAATCGATAGCCATGATACTTTGCCGGGTACCGAGGAAAATGCATAGGGAGGTACGAGGTTCAAGTTCGTTGGTACGGGTCGCATAGTGTTTTGGAGAAGTGTTTCTAAGCATCGCACAACCGAACACACGAAGGTGTTCATAAGGTGGTTCACGAAGATATAGAGCGGATGTTTGGGATCGGTTTTGGAGAAGTGGGGTGGGAAGAATATTATGTAGATAAGAAGCCATGTGAAGAGCTTCAACCAAAAACGTGGAAGGGAGTGAAACATGAGTTAATAATGTAAACATAATCTCGTTTAGACGGAGAATCATCCGTTCGGATTTGCCGTTTTGTTGAGATGTATGTGGGCATGAGAAACGGAATAGAATGCCATGTTGATTTGCAAAGTTTTTAAATGAGTGATTATGCAATTCCCCGCCCATATGACATTGGAAAGATTGTATTTTCATTTTGAATTGGGTTTGAACAAAAGCATGAAACTGGGCAAATTTAGTGAATGTTTCATACATAAATTTTAGAGAATAAACCCATGTATATTGAGTGAAATCTTTCACCAAAATCATATAATATTTATATCCTGCATGACTTGAAATAGGAGAGGCTCAAAAATCACAATGTAAAATAGCAAATGGCACCAAAGTATTAGAAACTGAATCTGAAAACAGTAATCGTTTATGTTTCGACAATTGACATGAATGACAAACAAAAGGAAATAATTGTTTATTGCAAGCTATAAATTGATTTAAATGTAGAAACTCCATGACGGGTTAACCAGGGTGCCCAAGTCGGTTGTGCCATGAAGGAGACTCTTGAGCGGAAGCAAAACAAGTAGTAGTGGTGGAACCATTGTTGGTGAACGGGTAGAGGTGTCCCTGACTATTGTGACGACTCAAGATCGTCCCTGTCACACCCTGCCAAAGCGAATGCGCAGGTGCATGACGTCATGTATACCTTAAGCATATGATTATCGCAAACATAAATTTATATAGGATACCAATTGTTCAAAGTGTTACAAAACATGAATTACTCAAAATACATAGTAAGATTTCAAAACACTTTAAGTTATAAAAATAAAATCCTTCAAAAAGTGGTATCCTACGATGCATGTGAGGTCCCTACGTGTATTCCACGGCTTCGGTTTTAACCTGAAAAACATACTCGAAAACGTCAACATAATGTTGGTGAGTTCACAAGTTTTATTTTCGTAATATAAAACGTTTTTTTTTAATAAACAATAGGAAGGTTTACGTGTTCATATTACGAAACCATTCTTGTTGAAAACGTTAGTAGGAATTCTTGTCAAATACGTTTTTCATAAAAATAACACAAATGTTCCAAAGACCATATTTAGAAAGTGTTTTCCCTTAATAATGACCAGTAACGGTAATAATATAGGGTTGTAGCAACTAATCGTCTCCTAAAAAAAACTTCAGTATCAACAGTGATCTTGTGTATAAGTATGATTCAGTCATCGTAGGTCTAGGTTGGACTACAATTATGTTATTATATGAGCTTATATCCAACACATGACCCATAAATCATATATTCCTAGAGTTTTTATGTGCCTTATTTGATAATGAGTATTGGTGATTAAAGTGACCAGCCATGATCGAAGAGTCAACTCATCAGTCCTATTCGTATAACCTCCTGCTAAGCCGTGGCTAATGATTTACAATGTGAATGATCTTTCGATCCCAGTGAATGATCTTTCGATCCCAAATGAATGATCTTTCGCTTCCGTGAATGATCAGTAATTTGTAGTCTTGTGTTCGCGTAAAACTTAGTTATATCGCATAAAACTTGGTTATAAAATATTTCAAGTATAACATGGTCTAGTGATTGTATAACAATATATTTGAGTATGTTCCTCCCCCGGAGTTATAAAATCAGTAAAAAATCATAAAAGGTGGTCGTGAACTCACCTCGTGAACCGTAGATGTAGTTAGCTCTCAAATTTATTTAAGCCCGATTCTCGTAGCCTTTTTGCGCCTTGGCTCTAGGATTTTGTTTAGGGATTAGGAAGACAAAAGTGTTTGTGCTAGTTTCACTTTGTGATGCTCGGTTCAACAACTCGACACTCCAAATCCTTGCTTTAGCTCGGAAACCAGTAACGGGCTCGTATGCTTGTTTTCCGGGAAAAGAACGAAGATTGTTTTGAGTGTAATAACGGACCGTAGCGGTGTCTCAGGTTGGGTTTGAAGCCATATGCGGGTGGTGATGGTGTTACGGTGGTGGCGGGATGTCAAGGAAAAAGGAGTGCAGCGGTGTATGTGTTGACGTGTGTTTCTTAAGGACCCGAAGAGAGAGTGTAGAGAGAGTAAAAGTGATCGACGGTTGTGGTGGTATGGAGGTGGAGGGTGGTGTGTTGCGGTATTGCTGCTTCTGTGAGGGAGAGGAAAGTGGCGGAGATGGTGGGTCAGAGTGGTGGAGGTGGTTACTGGTGGTTACCGTGAGGGAGGAGGGTTGTTTTGTTGAAAGGTTAATGTGTTTGTTCTTGAAATACAATGGTCCTTTCTATAGCGTATTTGAGGTATGGCTTGATATATTTGATAATACAAGTATGGTGAGGGTGGTGTGTTTGACTAAACAAAAGAAAGAACTGATAATGACATGGGTTCAGGATTTTGGAAACTGAAGGGGAAAAGGTAGCGCTAGAGTTAGGACTTAGGAGTTGGTGAAGGTAGAGAATGATTGTGTTTACTTAGGGGCTGTTTGGCAAGGGCTAAACCATTAAGTGCTGAACCATTAAGAGGTCTGAATGATTAAGAGGCTCTGAACCAGTAAGTGCTGCTGAACCAGTAAGTGTTGCTGAACCTCTTAATGGCGGTGCGGAATGACTATTTTACCCCTCTGAACTATTTTACGCTGAATAAAAGATATCTGTTTAGTCAGAGCTATTAATAATTATATTGAATGACCAAACTTTCGTTATAACCAACCAAAATACATCTTAATACAAACTTTGGCTATAACCAACCAAAATACATCTTAAAAATAGTTCACCATTAGTGTGAATCAATTGTAAGAGTACTAATGGTAATCCGACTGCTAATAGAAAAGCACACAAACAATAGTCCTCAAGGTTTTTATGAACTTGAATATACATTAAATGATTTTGAACACACTTGATCCGTTAACAGTTGCTATAGAAAACACCACATGCACATTCAATAACATTTGCTTTAGGATTGGGAATATCACCTTCAAAACACCATATATGCTTTATAACATTTGCTTTAATGATGAGAAAATTTGGTCCTAAATTAGGAAATTAACAAAACCATTAAAATATCATAAGAATCCAACATCATACATCCCATGAAACACATTTGTTAACTATTACATACAAAAGATTTGGGTTTTCAAAAGCTATGATGTTGTTAAGTTCCTCTCTTTACAAAAAGACTTAACTACTAAATCATTCCTTCGGTATTCGATCTTCAAAAGATAAGACATGTTCATCTTCAAAGGTTATGTACCTTTGTTGGCTGATCCTTCAGTAGCTAGCATCAAGTTGTCAATTCCATCAAGTTGTCAAGCACCACCGGTTTACCCAATTCGAACACACAAAAATCACAAATGAATCAAACAATATATAAACTGTTAGACATCGCTGGATTACCTCATAATATAGCAGTTGGTGCTCTGAGGAAGTGAGGATAGCAACACCGAGTGCTTTAACCAGAATAAAAGTTGTCCCGTAACCATAACTGACCAAAACCTATGAAGACTCCTTCACCAACCTATGCATAATGTGTGAAAAATCATAATACCAACCTTCACCCATATAAGCGATTACCTAAGAAACATCAAGAAAGGTGATATTATAAAATAAAAACAAAAATTTGTGCAAAACCAAGTAGTAAAAGGATAGTATTTACCTTGAGTGTCATTTTGATAGGTAATGTAACTCGTGGATCAAATATAAATCCTTTTTCATCAAGATATCATGTTTTCTAATGTATATAACCACCATTGGTCTTGAACATTCCTTGCATCACCGAAAATGATTTGCATACCCCTGCAAATAAAAGATTATGTTAGAAGATTACCATTAACTAACCAAACTTTTGATTATTACATGTTTTACCTGCGTATTAAATGCCACAATTTGAGCTCCATGTGTTCGGACATTTTTCCACAAGCCATAACGTTATCAAGGTGTCTCCCTATCATTAAAATGGCAACATTAGAAAATGCCACAATTTGAGCTCCATGTGTTCTGCCATTTTTCCACCAAGCCATAACGTTTTCAAGGTGTCTCCCTATCATTAAAAGGTCAACATTAGAAACCAAAGCGTAAAAATAAAACATCTTACCTTATTGCACAATTAGTCACAATTGGTTTAGTTTGACGTTACATATGAAATGCACATATAATGATAACGAAAAATAATACCTTTCGCCTTTCGGTTGTTGCTCATAGAACGCCTTATCATGCCCAACCTGACTCATATTGACGGGCGCATACATTTTGGATCTTCTGCAAACATTAGAAAGGTAAATATTTTCATGATTTGAAATTTTCTCAATCCTCTTGGTAGGGTTAGGGCCACACATTGTAAAGTCCAACTTTTTTTCATAACATACATTCTAAAGAGCGAACACCCAACAATATAAAAAGAATGAATAAACAATCCTTGAGAGGCCATTTGACTCATAACTTTTATTATATGTATATATATTTTACGGAAATTTTCATAGAATACTAACTAAGTTTATTGTCAATTTAAGTGACAAATGCAACTTAATAAATATATTAAGACAATACATATATATACCATTTATTCATGTTAATAAAAAGTAATAGTGCTCAAACCTAAACTCCACAACACAAAGTATTCTTAAAAGAATGATATGGTATTAGTGAATCTTATCAAAGTACCATAAAATATTCCCAAGTCAATATAAATTACCTTATTACCTTTTCTGATAGTTTGGAATATGTGGTTCTCATGCATTATTAAAAGTGAAGATCAAATGAAATACATCAGTAAACCAAAAAACATATGTGATACTTACAGTTTTATCCATAAGTTGTTCACTCGTATTTGAAGCCAAAGAAACCCACCCAATTACCCTACGTTATCTTAAAATGAAAAATTACACCACGCCTCCTAATATATTCCCACCAATTTCCCTCTATTCTCTACCCACACGTCTTACCCAAAAAAGCGATAAACTCGAATTAAACCTCAAACTCAATAAATTCACATAAGATGACTTTAGGAATGATTTTCAAGAATTAATGGGTCGATTTGTTTTGAAAATAACTATTTGGAATCTTCCTTTGATAGACCATACCTTCTATATAAAAGATTTTTTTTACGTTACTTAGAAAACTAAAATTACGCTGATGATGGCTTCCTCCCTGCTGCGCCTCACAAGGTCTTTCGTCCCGTTCCGTCCAGCGGCCCTAGCTGTCTCTGCACATCGTCAACTCAACATTAACAGCATACGTCAGCATTCAACGAACACCACTCAAACAAGGCAGTTTTCGTCACAGTCAGAGGACGCGCCACCACGTACTGGTTTGCTTTTTAACCAGTGTTTTAAAAACCGATAAATACAGGCCGGTTCAACCATTCCCTGTAGGTAAATAGACATAGTTCTATCGACTTGACTTGAAGTTTAAACCTCCGATAAAAAACGGTTAAACCGGTTTCGACCGTCATACTAGTTTTTTTAAGCACCATTTAAGTTGCAAATTGCCAAAAAAAAATGGGAGGCCGTGATAATGTTTTTTTAGTTTTTACCATTTTTTTTAACTTAGCTAAACTTTATTTTTATTTTTACCTAGCAGCCAGCGATTTGATTTTAACTTTTTATTTTGGGTCAGGCTAAACGTACCCCTGTCATACCCCCTGGAAAAACCAACTTTCATATTACCCCTTAAAATTATATAATTACCAAATTAGCACAAAATTAAGGATTTCATATTTTTTTACAAGTCGCATTTTTTTTATGATTTCGGGTTTAGGGTTCGGATTTAGGGTTCAGGTTTTCGGGTTTAGGGTTTGGGTTCGGGTTTAGGGACTAATATATGTATAAATAATGTTATAGGGTAATAGTAATTAATCTAATAACTTCAGAGGGGTGTATATTTAGTAAAAATGGTGTTGGGTGGGGGGTACGTTTAGCAGCACCGTGTATTGTACTTGATTATTTTTTGAGTTGAAATTATATTTTATAGAATTTAGTTTTAAATGGTTAACATGGTTGAACCACCTGGTACAGCTTGTTTATAAAACATGGTTTTTAACCCGTAATATCTATTTTATAAGTTGAATGAATGCCTTAATATCTTTTTCAACTTCAGTTAGATTTGATCTATGGTTCCTAGCGTCTCAAATGCAAATAATGTCCGGAGTTCCTTCAATGCTATTAACTCTGGTTAATGATGAAGAGGTGACCGTAAGCATCCCCGGAATGGAGAAGATGGCTACTGATCTGGGCCCGCGTGTAACGTTACAAATGCCGAAGTTAGGGGAATATCAGGAAGTTTTTCCTAACTATTTTTTTGAAGACGACAATTTGCTCCTCATCTTCAAATCCAGTAAAGAAACCCACCTTGCAGCCATCAAATTCCCGGAGAACGTTCAGGTTCGACACATGTATAGAATGCAGGGATTTTCAAATGGGAGGACGGATATAACCTTTTTAGGATCTCTGGAAAACACTAATTTCCTAGACCCCTTTATTATTCATCATCCTACACCTTACTGTAGTAATTACTATCCCAATAATCAATATCTTAGCGGTGCATAGGCTCACGAGTTGTTTTTTCAAGCTTGAGTTCGGCTGCTTTGTTATTTTATACACATTTATAATTATATTCATAAATTTGAGAAAAAACTTATAAACTATTAGGTATCTTATGATATGTAATATTGAAATTCTACAACCGTATGCTTATTTTGTGAATGGTTGCTTTCAGTTGCATTTGATCGATCGTTTCTAGGAAAGAAACTTTGTGAAATATAGCTAACTCGGGGGTGAAGAGTAAGTCGTTCACAGTGTATAAGAAAGATACAGATGAAAGCATGTACATAAAAGGGAATATGCCCGGAGTGGAGAAGATTGTGGTAAATAAGGAAGGTCTGTGTGTGTCGCTAAACATGCCCGGTTTCGAGCTAGAGGATGTGGAGTTGGATTTTGAATATGAGACGTTCATTATTGAAGGAAACCGAGAGAACGAGCATTATATCACAGGGATACGGGTACCAGAGGGTTTTAAGAGGGAGTACTGTGATATGATCAAGAGAGAGATGCAAGATGGACTGTTTAAGGCAACTCTTCCCCATATTAATGCTAACAGGCTCGCGTTTAGTGCGTATCGCTATATAATTAAGAGATATGGTTGCTAGCTATACAAATATCTTAATGTAAGTTTTGATCTGCTTGATTTCTAAGAAGTAGACCAGCAGCCTTATACAACATTCATGTATGATTTTTACCGCGATATTGATGGATTAAATTGCTTTATTTAGCTGCTGATTATGGCGTATCACTATTTGTGTAATTGTATAAAGAACCAAATACTCATTAATGGATTAATATGGCTTGTGGTAACAGGTCAATTTAAAAACTCTAGCTAAAGATGAAAAAGTCAAACTTGGTTAAAAGTCTTATCAAAGTCTATTTTAACCTCCTGAATCGTTTCAATTTTAGAGATGGAGATTAAGATTTTTATTAAATAATAGTCTGTATTTGAGTATACGAACTGCACGCGTTTCAAGCCAAACCTGTTTGACATGTTATCCAACAAGTTAGGACTCTAGACAATGTTTGCAACAACCTGATATCAAAAGTAATTACGAAGACGAGTAACACACAGTGAAACGTGTATTAACCGGAATATCATCAAAATAACTTACAATATGAGTAACACGAACTAACCATTATTGTTGTTCGTCATTTAACTGTTGAATCTGTCGCTTCAAATAAATGTCCCTGATCATCCACAATATAAGAGCTATTGCCACTTCTGGATATACAATGAGAAGGCAGATGTTGTCTGGAGGTTGGACGTAAACCAGGGAAGCCATCTCGGATCAATGTAATATAATAAAATCAGGTTTGTACTTTTGTGCTTGTTATAGTATCAATTTGTTGCGAAGTTAGACTCGACTAAGATTTTTCTAAAACACGTTCAACAACCTCACAAATATATCTTTATTTTCATCATATACTATGTAACAAATTCTAGTTTGAGCAATATCTAAAAATGGGAAATTAAAAGCCAGCAAGAGTTCAAGCTTCCATGGTGTTGGTTTATAAACTGTCCAAATATCACAACTATATGCAATGGCAATTAAATAATAGTCTGTATTTGAGTACATGAACTGAGTAAGACCAACCATTATAACCTCAATTTCAATTTGGAACTTGAAACATTTTTGTCTACCAATATTTAAATATTTCTAATCACAAGATCTATTTCTATAACCTCTTGAAATGTAAAAAAACTGAAACAAACAAAATCAAAAATGTATAATCAAACGAATGTTTACACTAAAAAGTGGTTCATGACTTGAATTACCGAAAGAGTATACATCTACCATTTATTTCCCCTCTCACCAAAGGTGAGATCCTACGGCACGCGGCTGTCAAATTGCTAAAAGCTTCTAATAAATTGTTAAGTGCTCCTTCTATAACAGTTAATAACATTACTTTGCTCAAGTGTAGCGGTGCTATCCAGCCCTTGGACTCCATACCAGTCGGGTTGACCATTGACAATCCCGAAGGACTCCATACCAGTCTGGTTGACCATCGACTCCCGAGCCATGGAAACATAGCATGTGCTTCTTGGGCAACATATATAGTCTTCCTGTTCAAATTTTAGCTCAGCTGTTTTCTTCAACTGAAATTGCATATGCAAACAAATTAGAATTCACACATGAACTGCCTCTATTTTTCAAACTCTACAAAATGTAAAATCAACAAAGTTTTCCAGAATAAAAAAAAATCTCATAATGAAACTCTTGCCTGCGAGAACTGATAAAAAAAGGAAAAAATGAAAACCTTCATATCGACATTCGATTTATTGGTAAACAAGAATACTGATGGATATCTCGATTTTACCTGATGAAAAGTAGGCTTCTTCTATGAACAATCAACATGTTATGATCAACGTATGCTGGGCGCACCCTTCTACAATCATATACAATCGTCAGAAAAAATATATATGCCTAAGAAGAGATGAGACCAATAACTAAAGAACAGAAACAAAAACTGCTTACAACACTGAATCCGATGATGTTTCTTCCTTCTGGAGAAGTGACCGAACTAAAGAGCCAATCATGGCACAAGGCGGCCGTCATATGATTTTCCAAATGAGACTAGCCAAACATTCCTATATATACAGTTGGCAATGAACGTATGATAAACCCTAAGGTAGCGTTTGGTATGCAATAATCATAGGGGGAATGGAATGACTCATTTCTTGGTAATGAAAAAAGTAGTGTTTGGTTGCTCAATGGAATAGAATCATCCATAACACTTGGAATCTCATTCCATCAAAACCATTCATTCCCACCCCCCTTCTTTTTTTTCATTCCATTCCTCACACTCTACTTTCTCAACAACACCACCACCTAACAACATCAACCACAACTACTACCACCACCACCACCCCGCCGCCACTGTCGTCGTCTCCACGACCACCTCCGCCACCATCGTCGCTGCCGCCACCACCACCACTGTCATTGCCGCCACCACCACTAACGCTACCACCACCACCGCCGCCGCCACCATTGTCACCGTAACATCACAACCATTGTCACTGCAACCATTTAACATCACAACCATTTCCACTGCAACCATTGTCACCGTCGCCGCCACATTTTCACCGTAATCACCATAACCATTGTCTCCGTCGCCGCCTGACCTTCACCGCCACCACCACGTGACCTCCACTATCCTAACATCGCCATCACTACCAATGCTACCATCTCTTGACCAACGTCACCCCTCCTGCCACCACAACCACCGCACTTGCCACCTGATAACCACTACCAGCACCAACACTACCACCATTTTCGTCACCGGAGTTACCACCAACACCGTCGCCATTACAATTATTTTTTATTTTTTTGGTAAAAAAATTACTTTGAGATAAGAGTGTTTTTATTATTTCTATTTTATTCCTACAATTTTTTTTAGATACCAACAACATTAACTAATAAGTCATTTCATTCCCATAGTTAACCAAACATGACAAAGGAATGGTAATGATCCATTTCATTACCTTGTTCATTCCATTCCTTCTCTCATTCCATTCCTCCTTTATTCCATTACCTCCAACCAAACATACCCTAACCCTATGGAAGTTTAATGTGTGAAAATAAAATAATACAAAATTTAAAATTGGATTGGCTTTGCTATTCAAAAGGGGTTGCGGCGCAGCTTGTTGCCCGTTTGCTTGCCACTCTATTGTAATCGTTTTATAGTAAATTATAATGAAATGAAAGAATATATATATAATTTCCAAATTGGATTATTTTAATTGGGCTTTTGTCCTGTCAACTTTCTATAAAATCAATTAAATTGCATATCATTTAAAATAAATTAAACACATCAACCTTCAAAAAATTAAATAATAAATAAAACATATCAATTTTGCAATTACGTATCACTTACTTATTTTTGAACATAATAAGAAGAAAAATAATAAACTTGTCCACATTGCGACGTTGTTGCATTGTTTGTGTAAGTTATAGAAAAATATAGTAAAAGCTGGATATACGTACGCACTCATATATAAGTATATATATATACATACATATATATAAGATAAAAATCTATGATAAGAGCAACACTGAATCCAAATAAAACTCATATTGGATATATTCCAAGTGTGGGGTCAACTTGTCACGCATATAAATTTGCATGACGTAATCAATAAACGAAATTCCATATTTTCCTTTTTAGGTAGCGAGTTACTATGCGATCGAAGATAATATTTAGATGTGGTGGAAAATTTTAATGAAGTAAAAATTTAAACAGTTTGATAGTCATCTTCCTTAACCATATTGGGTAATTTTTTCGACATTTGAAAAGTGATAAGGTGAAGCAACTTATTCGTTAGTTGTTTTGGACAAAAATCTGCTAAGGATAATGTATCCAAATCCGTAAAGTGAGGTATAGTGCTAACACGGTAACAGCGAATGTATGAACGAAATCTGGATGAACACAGTGATTTGGTACGAGGAAAAACCTAATGATCTTGTTCAGATCAAAAGAAAAAAAAGGGCGATGACAACTTGTCGATCACCAATTTATTAATAAAAAAAATGGGTTACAATGGGTGGAGTTGTTGATCAACGAATACACTAAATGCTATGTGTGTGTGATTATAGATAACTTAGCAGCTAGAATATGTGCGAATGTGTGTCTATCACAACTCGAAAAGAAAAAATAACTAACTAACAAATAGGTCCTATAAACCCACTAGTCTTCCACTCTTCTCCATCGTGCTCTTTGACCACATGCTTATAGAAGCTTAGTGACGAAATAAGTGGTAGACTAAATCTAGGAGCCGTTGCTGTTATTTAAACATCAGTTTTCATACGAAAATCATCCATTAATAGCAATGTTGACTAAGGATCTTGGATCCAGACTTAGCTAGAGAATTCTTCAGAAGGATAATTGATCCAAGCACGTCTTCAAGAATAACACATCCTGTCCTTAGTACTTAGCAATTGGTGACTCAATAATAAGTCCTATTAATACGCCACTTCTCCCCTAGCTTAGTCTTCAGTGTTTACAATGTGCTGCAGGTGCCTTGTAGCGAAATATATGGTAGACTGGGTTATAAAGTTGTTATACCTGATTAACATATCACCATTCAAATGCTATCATTTGTAAATAAATAGTACCAAGGATCATTATAATCTATCCACAAGATAGTCAAGGATAATGGATCCTCAGCATAAAATTCATGCCCTAACAATTGCCCCCAAAATGGCGGGTGATTGTGTAACACAACTGTCATTTTGAATTTCAAATCCCTGCAAAAAAGAAGATGATTAGACGTGTGTCTGGCAGTTATTATCGACCATAATTATACGCCGCCTATATATGAGATGATTATAACCCTCTTATAACCAAAGATCCCTCCGTCTTTCAGGTATCCTTCCTTCTCCTTTATTTTCTTTCAATATATCAACTGTTTCTGTATCCTCTTCCTCTTCTTCTTTTAATCATACCGACCCCGACGATCTTTACTCGCAAGGCATCCTTCAAGCCCCTTCTTTTGAGATCTGTAAGTTCACAGATCTAGAAATTGACGAAATCCGATCGCACTTTCAGGCCAACACAATTTTCTGACCCTTCGATTCTTCATCCCGTAGTGATAGTATATCGAAAAACTGGGTTTGCTTTCTAGCCCAACCGTTTCTCACAGGCTTCAAATATCCCTTTCCTGATTTAACCCAAAGATTCTTTACCTTGACAGGAATCAGTTATATCCAAACCATGCCGATGTTGTGGAGAGTCCTTCATACCATAGAGAGGATAATCAAAGAGGAGGGTGTCGAGTTCGGCTTGGCTGAGTTATCATACCTGTACAACCTGGTTACGCTTTGTCTTCAAATCAAAACCTCACCAAGTGATTCCCATATCCAAAGTTACTTTGAATGGTACCCTCTGGAGGAACAAATTTTTCTTTGTAAAAAGGAATTCCATTCCGGGTGGAACCGACCTTCCTAAAAAGTGGATACAAAAGGGTAAGATCTAGGATCCTTAGGTAACCAAGGTAGGATACTCTATTCTTTTGTTAATACTTTTCATTGCTTGTATAGTTGAAAACTTTGCTTTGCTGTCTGATCTACCTGGAGTTGAAGATAGAATCAAGAAATTCTTGGCACTGGATTCTACAATTAGAACATTTCAAGCTAGGTTTGTCGAAGCTTTCTAGGAGTCATACTCAGAATCAAACATATCAAGTAAGAATTTTTATGAATAAATTCAATAATGATCAAAATATAATTGAAAACTTATATGTGGATCCTTGTTTACCGGTGCTCAGAAGTCAGGAAAATCTGCATCCAAGTTCTCACTTGAAGATATCAACTGTATATTCACCAAGAAGGAGACCCTGAAGTCGACTCCGGTGCCTGAGCCTCGTTCAGTCACGACCCGAGCCAAGCCAGGAGCAAAGAGGAAGAAAAGCTCCGATCCAGAGAACCCCTTTGAGATCGAAAAACAACTTCCGGAGATGGTTTCGACCGTAAGGCTCCTTTTTTCTTTCGGTCTTCACTGCTCAAGTTCTCTTCTAATTTAGTCTTATTTTCTTCTATATGCATCAATTATGTCCGAAGTCATCATGAGAAGATCGTTGGAGAGTACGAAGAGACCCTTGCTGCGATGAGGTCCATGGCTGCTGCTAAAGACAAGGCCCTCTCCAAAATGACCAAGGAGAAGATGCAGGCAGAGGATCATGCATCCACACTTGTAGTCCAAATGCAGGATGAGATCAACCGGGCTACCGACGAGGCAAAGATTTGGGCAGTTAAATCGGTTCTCTAAGCTAGGATCAAACTGGTGACTGAGGCTAATGACCCATCCTTTGAAAAATCCTCATGGGACGTCAATCAGTGGAAGCAAGCCTTGACTGACTTGGTGGAGGTGAGGATGAAGAAGAAGGCGAGATGGCTGATGCAGGTGGAGCAGGTACAAGCGGAGTGAAGGATGTGGATGAAGCTGAAGGAGGAAAGGAAGCAGTGGTGGAGGATGAAGCAATTGCATAAACGGGCGATGAAGGATATAGAAGACAAGGCCAGTGCCCGTTTTCTTTTATTTTGTTTTGTGATGTTTTATGAACAATAACCATGATTTGTAATAGACAGTAGTAATTAGGGTAAAGGATCCATGATCCTTAAGACAATTTGTGGGGGTAGCAAAGGTGAATGGATCCTCTGTTTGTGGGGATGAAGCCTTTGACGCCCCTGTTTTTATTTTCCTGCGCTTATGAACAATTAGTACCACCTGCTTAACCCGGGTGGATGGTCTATCTTTTCGAATGGTGAAATCAATAAACAAAATTCCATATTTTCCTTTTTTGGTAGCGAGTTATTATGCGATCGAAGATAAAATTTAGACGTGGTGGAAAATTTTAATGAAGTACAAAATTTAAACAGTTTGATAGTCATCTTCCTTAACCATATTGGCACTACTAGAAACTTAGACATTTTTCTACGACAGATTTCGATATTTCTACGACTGATTTCGTAGGAAATTTGTTGGAAAACCCACTTTCCAACAATTTTCAAACAAAAGGTGGTGTTAAAAAACACATGCTGAAAATTGTTTTAAAACGTTTTCCATCATCTTTTCCTACAAAATTGCTACTAATATACACCGTTGCAAACTTCCTATAACTTTCCTACAAAAGTTATTTTCTAGTATATTTTCCCATCTGGGGTTAGTTTATACAAGGGTAAAAATACATTTTTTTGTTGAAAAGTTAGCAACAATTTTCCAACAAAAATACTATTGTTACTATTTTGTTGCAATATTGTAGGAAAATTAGAGCTTTTTTTTGTTAGAAATTCGTTTGAAATCTGTTGGAATTACTTGTTTGTAGGAATTTTGTAGGAAATGTCTGTAAGGAAATGACATGTTTTCTAGTAGTGTGGGAAATTTTTTCAGCATTCGAAAAGTGATAAGGTGCAGCAACTTATTCGGTAGTGAAAGGGTAATTCGGTCGGATCAAAGTTCATTGGTTTGAGACGATACATAAGTTGACTTTATTGGTCAAAATATTATTATATTGCAGAATATGTACAAGGAATGGTCTGTTGATGCTGCTGATTAGATCTGTCAGGTTTGTTAAAACCAAGATATAACAGGCTATTGCTGCAAAGGGCAAAATCAGAAACTTTGTACTGAATTTTGTGGAGAATGTGATCCAAATGTCAAACTGTTTATATCTTAGAAGCTTGGTGCCGGTCCAATTCTTATCCTTAAATGATCACGATTAGGTTGTAATCTAGTTTGTGATCTGCTGATGATGCTATGGATCAGTGTCAAAATATTACAGGGTAGCAGTTCGGGTTGACAACAGGAGCATTTCTGGAATATTTGATTGCGGCAGATTCCTTTGCGTGCAAAGGGTATTTTGGTCACTATTGGGAATTTTTCGTATATATATCAGATTTTTATTGGGAATTCAGATCAAACCTGATAAGATTATAGCATGATAACAGTTGGTTATTTTTACGGATCATGGTTTGGGTAAAATTCAAGACTGGATAATTGGAGATTGGTGATCGGTTTGACCAGGGAAGGTCAAACTTGGTCAAGTCTTCGCCATTGTTGAATGAGTTCAAAGCTTCTCGTTACTTTAACCAAAGAAACGATCAAACTCAAACAATTAAACGAACAAGTAATAGAAAATTATCAAACACAAAAAAAAATTCAGATTTATTTTCTCGGTATCATGAAATCAACAAAGTTTTCCAGAAAATAGAATAATCACATAATGAAACTCTTGCCTACTAAAAAGTGATAAAAGTTTTTGAGAGAACTGATATAAAAGAAAAAAAATAAAAGCCTTAAGATCGACATTCGATCTATTAGTAAACAAGAATATGGATGGATATCTCGATTTTACCTGATGAAAAGTATGCGTCTTCTATGAACAACCAACATGTTATGATCAACGTATGCTGTGCGCACCCTTCTACAAACAAAAATTGTTTTCAAGAAGTTCAAGAATTGGATCCCTAAGACGTGGTCTACAAGCATCCGAGAGGCTTATTTTTTAAGGCGATATATTTTAGACGAATTAAATTCAATGAAGAATCATATTGCTTAACTGTCAGAAATTAACACAGTACCTAATCGATCGCACTTCCATCTCTTTCCCTTAATTGATCGATTAACACACAGATAATTCCCTTATCGATTATGGACGAAGCACTGTTGGTTTGAGAATGACAAGAACAAAGGATTGATACACAAACTTGGAATGCTTGATTAACAATATGATTACAAAGATTGTCGATTACATTCATTTGTTTGACATCGGTTCCTATATATACAAACCAAAACGCTGTCTTCTCAAGCAATATGACGCTTGGAAGTAATACACCGATCACTAATTGCAGATGGACCCTTTCTAATTACATTATTCTATTTTAACCATGAACATACTTAACACTATTGACACTTGCCTATACTAATACAAATATAGTTCAATTTACCATCAACACTCAGAAGTGCAGCACAAGGTTATTGCTCCCATGCTATATAACTGACCAGAAGATTGACCTCCAAAAAGAGAAATCTGGAAGCAGTCACAGTTAAACTATATTCAGTTACTAAATTTATTGAGGTCAAAAGGGTAACGTTTCTCAATCATAGGGTATGAGTAGGGAGTTTTTGTCACAAATCGTGTTGCAAATGGAGTCATATGCCTCTAAGTGAAAGTAAGGTTCCTCCGTTGCTAGACCCTTATACTTGGGAGACTTTGGAGGGAATCGGTTCTCACTTCAAATGTCCTCCCTTGTTGATTGTGAGGAATAACCACCGGGGACAGATTATTAGTAATTATTAGTAATTATCGGTCGGAAATGGGCTTCAATCCCCTTTACCATCTCTCTTGCATGCCTTCTTGGTACCCCCGTTGGTACTCTTGGTTGACCCATTTGCCTATAAACGGGCCTTGGAGGTGCAAATTGTTGAAACTGTGGTTGGGCATTTGTTGTTGAAACTGTTGATCTTGTTGTTGCCCTTGTGGATGCACTTGTTGTGGAGCTTGTTGTTGATGAATAATCGGTGGCGGTTGAACTTGTTGCTGGACAACCGGTGGAGATTGTTGTCGATTTAGTTCTTGCACCGGCTCCGCTTGTTGCCCTTGAACATAAGAAAAGTTTCCCGGATTTACCCTTTGATTTCCATCACATCCCATGTAGTAACCTTCCACTTCATAACCCTCAAATGCACTGCCATATCCATGCCTATAACCATTACCTTGTGTTCTTGAATATTGCATGAAAGGTGGTGGCTGATATTGGTAGCTTGATTGTGGTTGTTGAAAGGTTGGTTGTTGGTTTTGTTGAGATGATGATGATGCACCAAAGGTAGGGAAAGGTTTAATAATAGGTGGCAATGTTGACGATGTTGAGTAGGTGAAATGAGCAGCTATGGGTTTGGTTGTGTTAGTTGATTTTAATTCACTTGATATAGTAGGTATGGTGGTAGTGATCGGTGGAGGTGAGATTGGTGGAAGTGTAGATGGCAATGTTTGACCTGAACTGGAAAGTGGAGAATCCATGGTGTTGTTGGATGTAGTTGGAGAACCAAGAAGCTTGTTCTCCCTAAGTAACACTCGGTTTCTTCTAAGTGTCCGTTCAATTTCAGGATCAATTACTAGTGTGGTGACATGTTGGATCCTCTAGTATGCATACACCTGTAAGTGCCTGCACACTAACACAACCAGCGTAAACCAGAAAATAACAAACAAAAACTACTAAAGCTAACACACATTGCGCACTACTCCCCGGCAATGGCTCCAAAATTTGACATGATGTCGAAGACTCACTCAAAAATAAACCAAATACAACTAATTAGATAGCAGTAAGTGGGTGTCGAACACAAGGAGTTTGTGGAAAACAGTGTTACTAAGCAGCTTTGCAATTTTCCTATTTTAAACTGAGTGTAGAAAATAAATTCAATGATTTCGTTGGTTGATTTGATTAACAAAAATAACTAAAAACAATTTCAATGTTTTAACTGAATTAATAAAAGAATGCTCTCTCCCGATTTCAAGTTTCCAATGTTGATAATGCTAACGTTTACTTTTAGGATGAACTACATAGACATAGTTTGTGAGAGTGCATTTGATTGTGATAAGATAGCAATAAGTACTTGGAATGTAAATACGCAAGGTTGTCACTCGATAATCAGTTTCCTATAGTTAACCCTAATTCTCTTCTAATAAATCTCGATTTCCTGTGGCACTAATAACTGATAGTCAAGAACACAAATTTACACTATACTAACAATTACTAATCAAACTCAGAATCACCATGGTAATACAATTATATGATCAAACTACTATCCCACAAATAATATAAACAGTCAACAATTATTCAATAGAAAACCTTACAATTCGGGAGAGAACACAAAGGATTTTAG